>NW_026705165.1:900000-1138554 GCF_029867415.1 Vicia villosa | reverse complement strand
TTTCCAAACCGGAGTACGAATCTTGCGCGTACACGGGTATTCCAATCAGACGAGAGTACTCCTCTAACGTAGGCATGAGCTGATAATCTGGAAAGGTGAAGCAGTGATACGTTGGATCGTAAAACTGTACCAAGGTGGGAAGGATCCCATCCACCATGTTGGTATTGAGCAAAGGCAGAAGTTTTCCATACTTCTCCTTGAAAGCCTGGGGGTTGACCACCAGTTTTCCGAGCTTTCCCAGTTCCTCGACCTGGGGAATCTTGAAGGTGTATTTCCTAGCTCTCTTTCTTCCATAATCCATAATATAGATCCTTAAGTCCTTTCTCCGTTTCTCTCTTTCTATGAAGTTCAAAACGTTCGTTATTTAGTTTCCTTGAAAAACGACTCGAAAAAGACTCTTTTTGTTTTTAGTTGTTTATTAATGAATGATGCATGAATGCATGAATGCACACACAAGAGTTTTAAACAAACATGGCGTTGAAGGGTATAGTGGTCATGAAGTCCAAACGCAATCCCCGCCCCAATGGTAAACTAAGGTTAAGGATTTTTGTACCTGTAGAACGGGTTCTAGGGGTTTCTGAGTTTTTACTCAACCTTAAAGATACGTTGATTGGTATCTATAAGAGAGTTTTCTCTGAGTGTAGTATCTGCGTGACAATTACTTCCGTAATCACCGCTCTACGTCCTAAAAAAAGGCTTTAAGTGGGGTTAATGTGTTTCTAGGTCCTCCTGGTACAAATCAGTCTCGGAATGCAGTGGCGCAGTTAATCACAACCAGCCAGGCAAATCCCAAGAGTAGACTTGGAAACCAAGATTAGAGGGCCTTCACCGGGAAGACATCCTCCATCCTATCTTATGTTGCACTCAAATCCGGGTATAGGATTTCTCACCACAAGGGGGAATCAAGCCCTTTCCCGATACAGAATAAACAAAGTAAACAAGTATAAATGCAGCAAACACATGATATGACACAGAGGTTAGGCAGGACCTCTCTTATTTGAGGGGGAATTTGGCATCCCTAATTCCTCATTGGGGCTGGACCAGCAACAGGTCAACCATTGGTTTGGATGAAAAACCAAGGTTTTTAACACTTATATCCCCAGCAGAGTCGCCATTTTTCTGTGGTGTCGTTTTCTTTTACCTCCCCGTTTCACTTGGGAGGACGGCACGCTAAACCCTTCACGCGAAATTTGGAAGGAGAATGCGCCCGTGGTGGGATGAATTTTATTTCAGTTCTTCCTACGATATCACACGAACTTTCTTATTTGTCCTACGAGTAGGAAAGGGGAAAAAAGATCTCAACTAAACCCTAGGAGTTTGCTAAGTGTGGGGATTTCACCTAGACTAGAAATTCTGGAGTCCGGGAGGTCGGTTATACATAGGGAAGTGTTTAAACACCCTACATATCTGTAGTACTCTACAGGAACCTTCTCTGTGTCATTGTGATTGTGTTTGCTGCTAATGATTGGGAAAGTTTCTCCTTTGTATTAGGAGAAGGAATTGAATTGATTAAAGAAAGACAGACAGACTGACTGACTATTTTTGGTATTTTATTAGCTCGCTGAGATTCCTTGTGAACCTCATGCCTACATATCCCTAGTGGAAGTCAGAGCTTAATGTAGTTCGGGGAACTAACTAGGGAAATTAATGTTTTTGGTGCCTTGCTTGAAGCTCAAGGTTGAAGCTTGGAATTAAATCTCTGTTTACAGTAAAGAGACATGAAATCATCTCTACTGAGAGGTATTTGTACTATTCTACCACAAACATTTAAAGGAGTGACAGAATAACTGAATTCATTTCATTCAAGAGGGGGACCTTACTTGTGTATGTGCAAGTATACCAGTCAAATGCCTCTTAAATGAAAGAAAGTTGCTCATCCAAATTAGGGAAAGTTACCACATGTCTGGGTTTTACTGCCAGCTCATGCCTTTCAAAATCCTAAATGGGAGACTTGATTAAAATTGAAATGAAATGTTTGTTTGTTTGAATGTGGTAGAATAGTAAAAATATCTCTCTATAGAGATAAGCTATGTCTATCAACTGTATAAAAGATTTGACTTTAGCTGGCTTGTATGAGGCCCAAGCTTGAGGCTTTTTGATTGGTTAATTAATTATTGACTCTGGGAGATGACTCCACTGGGGATTAATTACATGATATTTTTGTGTTCTGTACAAAGCCCAGAATTGAGGCTGACTCTACTTAGGGAGACTCTATTTATGTGCCTTGTACAAAGCCCAAGGTTGTGGCTGACTGCTGAGGATAATTAAATGAATGACTCTATTTTATGTGCCTTGTACAAAGCCCAAGGTTGTGGCTGACTCTAGCTAGGGAAAACATTATTTTCTGCCTTGTACAAAGCCCAAGGTTGTGGCAGACTCTTAAATAAACTGAGTATGGATAACTCTATGGGGAAAAGATCCTAGGTGTTAGGAATCTTTGACACATGAAAGTATGGTTTATCTGCCTTGTACAAAGCCCAAGGTTGTGGCTACTGAATGATGAAGAACTCATTGGGGAGACTCTATTATCTGCCTTGTACAATGCCCAAGGTTGAGGCTGACTCTTGACAGGGGAGTTTTATTGTTTGGGTGCCTTGTATGAAGCCCAAGGTTGAGGCTAACTATTTTTGTTGGTTTTGACTCTACTGAGGAGGTTTTATTTATTAAAAGACTGTTTTTCTTTGGAAGCTAACCCTTTCCAGGGATTTTGACTCAGCTGGTGAATTTGTCTGTTAAAAGACTGACTTTATCATGTTTTTGGAGGCTGACCCTTTCCAGGGGTTTTGACTCTTTTTGGGGAAATTATCTCCTAAGAGAAATGAATCTTTATTTTTTTGACATTTTTATTAATTGACTTTGGAGGCTAACCCTTTCCAGGGGTTTATATTAAAAATGAAAGAATGTGTGGAAGCTAACCCTTTCCAGGGATTTTGTTAAAATGAAGGAATGTGTGGAAGCTAACCCTTTCCAGGGATTTTGACACTTTTGACAGATGTTGGAGGCTAACCCTTTCCAGGGGATTTTGAAAATGAAGGAATGTGTGGAAGCTAACCCTTTCCAGGGATTTTGACATTTTTGACAGATGTTGGAGGCTAACTCTTTCCAGGGGATTTTGTTAATATGAATGGCAGAAAGATTATCTAGTGGAGACTTCTTGTTTAAAGCCCAAGATGAAGGCTGACTCAATGCTGAGGATGATCAAACATGGATCCTAGACTCTGCTAAGGAAGATTGATGAAGATAAGGGTGACAGAGACTGTCCATGTCTCTCATTCCAAAAGGTGTACTCAATGCAAAATTGAGACAAACTTAGCTTGTTTAAAGTCTGGTTTAAATTGGAAGAAACTCACCAGGGTAGGCTAAAAGGTGACTAAAGACCTGTTCCTATGTTTATAAGAAACCTGATGGGTCCTTGTATACAAGCTCAAGAGGAAGCTGGAAATGCTTTTAAGAAGCCTGTGGGTCCTTGTACAAAGCCCAAGAGGAGGCTAATCGAGGGTCATCGAGGGTCCTTGTTATAGCACAAGAGAAAGCTATGTGGTTTTGAACTTATTTTGGCTCTAAGCAAATGGGTAAGAGGTTTCACCGGGAATAATTCCTCTTTGGGTGGATGTGTCCTATTATTTGGATTCTAAGGTTTTTGGCCAAGATGTTTCACCGGGAATAATTCATCTTGGGGGTTTGAACTACAGATCTCTAATTAGGAAAGAGCCTTCACCGGGAAGACATTCTCAATCCTAGGTCATATTCCTATAATATATATATAGTTTAACTGTCCTAAGGTTTATACTCAAACGCAGTTCTAAACTAATATATGCACAGTTTATATTTGACAGTAATTTAAATAAAGACTGTAAATTGAAAGCTTGTAAAGCCTAACCTGGATGGAGTGGAGGCCTTTGAAGAAGTATGTACAGAGCCTCAACAGTATTTTTTGTTGTTTTGTTGATAACAGTTGAATATATATATGATAAACAGTTAATGGTTTTTGAAAACAGAAGAAGTGAAGATGGACAAAGGTCACATAGGTATCTGAAGAGTTTCACCGGGAATAATGCCCTTCAAATACCAGAAGAATGTTTTGAAAACAGAAAGAAGATTTTGAAAATACAGTTTTGAAAACAAGCTAAGAAGAGAAGGTTTTTGGGACTTACACTCTATTAGAGGCCCAGTACTTTACAGTACTGGTGTAAAAGCAATTTGAAAATGATTTGGAATGATACAAGGTTTTGTTGTTTGAAAACCTTAACCATTTGATTTTTATCAGAGATTGAAAACAATTTTGAAAATTGACAAAAAGTCAACTTAATTAGGGTAAAAATAAAGACTTTTTAACTAATTAAGACTTACACAATTAGGGTTTTATCGAAAAAATATTTACAAATTGATTAGGTTAAAATAAAGTGATAATATATATATTTAAAGTATTTAAGAAAACACTTAAAAACATACTATTTTAAACCTAATTAAAATTCAAGAAATACATAATATTTTTATGATTTTTTTGATTATTCACAAAATAGGTATATTAAATGATAAGTGTGTGAAAAATGAAGTGAAAATAAATTAATTTGATAGGTTAAATAAATATGTGAAGTTTTGTGAGAAAATGAAAGAAATTGTGTGTAAAAAAATAGTTTTGGCCCTTGGAGGGTTTGAACCCACGCCCTCTAGGCCACACACTCAAAACAAACACCACTGAGCCAACGCGCGTGTGGTGATAGTGACTTGCCTTCATTTGGTTATGTTTCAAAACAAGTTGTAAATCCTTGAAAAATAAAAGAATCAAAAAGTCTGGGGCGAGGGGGATTCGAACCCCAGACTTGAGGCATGATGATACTAAGGGCGTATGGGAGGCCACTAGGGCAAGTTTGTTCAGTCGTTAAGGGAACGCCTATCATTAAAAATAAAACAAACTTTGCTCAGAGATTTGAAAAATGGCGCCACCCTCCATCTTCGTCTTCAACCTCAAGCTCCATCAATTCAAATTTCTGAACTCTCTCAACTCTCAACCATTTGCAATGATGTAAACATGAAACTTGCTCTAAATTCACTCACGATTCTAAATATGTAACTAACATGAATTGATATTAACTACATCTAACTAATTTACCAGAAATCGTGAAGAACCCTAAAATTTCAAAATCAAATTAAATGACTATACTGCAAGATAAATGGATGATGATAGAGGGTTTTCAATCCTCTGATGATGCTGAACAAGATAGAATCGAGCTATTTCAAAAAGAGTACTTAAATTAGAGAAGTGAGGTTCAGGAACTTACCTCTGAAAATGGAGGTCGTGAGGATGATTGAGAGCACCTGGGCTTGAATGAATGATCTCAATAGCTTCCCTGAGACTCAATGATGCTAACTGAATGCTTATTGGAGCTTGAATCCTCCTGAATTGCTCTATGGTCCTCCCTCGATTTCAGCTTCAAGTGAACATGGAGGGTGTTGATTCTTGAGTTACAGATGAGCTGCAGCCATCTGGTTAGCTTCACTATGACCTGAGGAATGTGCCTGGATGATTGGCTTGGCTCAGAACCTCCTGAATTACTCCATGGACCTCCAACTGCAAATGCTCCAAAGTGAGAGCAACAATGGTGTTCCTCCACTTACAGAAGTGATCCAGGTGCTTGGATCACCTCAAATGACCTCCCTTGAGATGTTAGAATGCTTACTTTCCAAAGATGAGCTCTGGTTTGAAGAAAACGATTCTTCTTGCCAAAGAACTTTGAAAAACAATAAGCATGAGAAGAGAAAGAGAAAGCAAGGAATTGAGTTGCTTTGGTGTGTTTTTTGAATGAGAATGAGCCCTCTATTTATAGGCAATTGGATCAGAGTAAGTGTGCATAGTGAGCTTGCTTAATGAGGTGAGTTTGGTTTCTTAGCCATGAAGAAAGTTTGAAAATATTCCAAATGCAATGATGCATTTTCGGGCTAGCTTCCCCAACCATTGATCTTGCATGATCTTAGGGAACATTTCTGATTCAGAGGAGAGTTCTAATTGGCTTAGAGCAAGATTCCTTGATGATTCACCATTTGCCATAAATTCAAAAATGCAATCATTACATAATCACATGCATTTGTTTTTGGGAATCTTCTCTAATCCTTATGCAATGATGAATTTGAATGTATGGCATGTCTTCAGATGTATTAGAGGTCGTGTAGCATCATTTAGTGAAGCAAAATGCACAAAATTGCAAAGTTTCAAATTGTACATGACCTATAATTTCACTTCATGAGGCCAACTTTGAACAAGCATAACTCCTAGCTCAAAATGAATTTGGAGAAGGTTGAACACAATTTGGAAAGCCCTAAACATCTACTTCAAATCATTAGTTTGGAGTTTCTTCAGAATCATTTGGCAAATTTGTGAAAAATGAGGCCAAAGTTGGAAGAAAACTAGGTTAAAACACTTAGAAAAATTTCTAAGTGTTTATGACCTAAACTTCAAAATTTCCAAAACTTCATAAATGGTTGATCTTTTGAAAAAAGTTCCATTGTAAGATGTTGTTTTATTTTGCAAGATCTACAACTTTCATGTTGGAAGTTTTTTGAGTTGTGTAGGTGAAATTTTGAGTTCTCACCATGCCTTCAAAAACCCTAATTCCCGACTTTTCGCTCCTTGATGAATTTCTTTGAATTTCTTTGGTCAAATGACTTTGACATCCATATATTGATGATATTGATCTTTGAAAGTCATTTTTTGACCAAAAACCTTAAAAGTCAATGATGATCCTTCACAGTTGACTTTTTCCTAATAAAGTGAATTTTTGGGCTTTTGTGTAGAAACAAGATCTTTTCCTCAAATGAATGATGTAAATGGATTATATTGAGGTAGTAGAGATTCTTGAATCATGTCTTGAGTTTTGGATTCATGCCCTGATTAAAAGTCAACTATCTTGGTGAATTAGGTCAAAAACCCTAATTGTCGACCAGAGGACAATGATGACTGTAGACTTTGAACTGAGATGTAATGTCCAGTGGATCTTGTCATATGAGTTATTTGAAGATGATTGATGTCTTTGAATGGTTCCCTGGGGCTTTTTAGGGTTTCCCAAAAGTGATCCCTGATTTTAGTCCTTGATAGGCTCAAAACCCTAGTCTGGTGACCTGAGTAAACCTGTACTCATATGACTGGATGTCTAATCAATCATAGATGAGAAAAGTGAAGTTTTTGAGCCTCATGATTGTATTAGGGACTAATCCTTGTATTGATTGATCCTTTGCCTGAGCTTTCTTGTCTTTGAGCATCCTCGATTGGATACCAGATGGAGAAGTGACTGCTCTGGGAACTTGTCTTGACCTGATGAAAAATCCTGAAGATATGCCATCTCAGGGGGGTCAAAAATTAGGGTATGACACCTTACACCTTCCCTTTGCATAATTACCCCCCGAACCCTATTTTATTTAAAAGGTTTTTCCTGTTCTTTTAGCCTTTCTGATTAATTTGGATAAAATAAAATTCGGTGGTGACTCTTGCTTACCGCAACATTTCGATAAGAAGTCAGTTCACCGTATTACACGGGGGAAAAGGCAGAAAATAAATGCAGAAAATAAACCTAAACTATTACATGGCTTTGGAGAAGTTACAATAAAAGAGGAAGAATTGAGCGCAAAAATAAAAAACTTAAACTATTACAAGGCTTTGGGGCAGTTACAATAATATTTAAAAAGTACAGAAAAATAAACCTAATTAAAATTATTACAACCTCGGAGCAGATACAAAAATATGACAAAACGAGGCGAACGAAAAATTAATATAAGGAAAGACAATAATAGTAAAAAAAAAAAAAAAAGAGAAAGGTTTATAAAAACTTTAAGAAGGTAAACCTAATGGGTAAAAAACATAGACTCAAGGTTAATGGGTAACACCTACCTAATTTTTAGGGTTTTCTATGGTTTTTGAAGTTAAGGCTAACTGATCCTAAAACCTAAAATAAATAAATTATTGGTTAAAAACCTAATTAATTAAGTGAATCCCTAATCCTGATTAAATTAAACCTAATTATTTGTTATTAATTTAACCTAACTTAAATTATTTAACCTAAATTAAATTATTAAATAAAAACCTAAATTTAAATTATTAACTAAGGCCTAAATTTAAATTATTATATAAAACCCTAAATTTAAATTATTAACTAAAACCTAAATTTAAATTATTAAACAAAAACCTATATTAAAATTATTAACTAAAACCTAAATTTAAATTATTAAATAAAAACCTAAATTTAAATTATAAAATAAAACCTAATTTAAAATAAGTGTAGTAAAAAAAGAAAAGAAAAAGAAAAAGGTTCATATAAATAACAATAAAAAATTGAAAAAAACCTGGCGCCTGATCCCGTGTGGTGCGCTTGGGAAGTCTATGGTGCACCAGCATATTTAGGAGCGCTGAATTTGGATAGCGTTTTATTTAACGGCAGGAAGGATGAAGGTGCATCATACGCACGTGCACAAGCAATGCTGGATCCGGTTGATTTCAAAAAATTTACGTGCGCGTGATTGATCCAATGAGGGAGTGCCACGCAGTCATCCCCTTCCTCCGTCCATAGCACTGATTAGCTACGTACCAACAGCTATAAATTTGCTACATTTTGCGACCATAATTTCGTAGCAAATCTCACGATCCTTGAACCTGCAAGAAAACGCAACAAAAAATGAAAAACAACAGCCCAGATCGATTCTATATGACCTTATGAACCTAATGGAGCCCTTAATTGAAACTGAAATCGCCCCTATCAAAGAATCCCCAATTTGAAGGTCGTGAACCCTAACCATGGTGAAACGCTTAATCTGCACAGAAACTTCAATTAAATGATCCAAACACGTTCCAAACATGATTATGTACACGAGTAAATAACTGAATTATGTTTATGATGCATGATTTTATGAAATCGAATTTTAAACAATATGGTCAAACCGTGAATGCAGGGTGATGATTCTGGACGCGTTGATTGATGATGGTGATGGTGCAGTTAGCTTCAGAGAACCACGAGGAATTGTTTGGTAACCTTGGAACAGTCTGAATCAATCGAATTCCCAACTTGCAATGTTCTTGAAAGCTACGGATTTTTTGTGCTTAGTTAGGGTTCTCCTCTCTGCAAAAACGTGTCTTTAGCATCTGGAGAGGTCATACTTATATAATACAACAAATTAGGTTAGTAAAATTTGGATGAAATCTCCTTGAATCCATGATTGCAAAGCAAAGCAATTAAGAGCCCATGGAAAACCATGGATGCAAAGGGTGCCTTACACCTTCCCTTTGCATAATTACCCCCCGAACCCTATTTTATTTAAAAGGTTTTTCCTGTTCTTTTAGCCTTTCTGATTAATTTAGATAAAATAATAGTCGGTGGCGACTCTTGCTTACCGCAACATTTCGATAAGAAGTCAGTTCACTGTATTACAGAACTGGCGACTTCACTGGGGATTTTTCGATTAAAAAGAGGGGTTACCTTAAAAGTTTAGGAATCACTTAAATGTTTTCTATTGTTTGCTCTGTTTGCTTTATTTTTGCAGGGCTGTTTTGGGTATTTTGCTGTGTGAAAGATTCTAACCCGGATCTGAGTACCTTAGGTAAATGGCATGAGATCAATGAGACTGCACAGCGTATACTGATGTGGTTGATCTGATGGCCATCGTTAGTGTGACACATTGGTTTGTCCTGGTGTTCCTTGGGATCCGACCTGAGGAAAGCTTGGCTGCCGCGTGGTGTCATTAAGCACTAATTCGCCCTTAGAACCTTAGTCCAACTTGACTTTGGCCTCTTAGAAAGTAGCGAGATGACTGGCTTTGGTTCCGACTAAAGTTGGTTGATACTCGAACCTACACTCATATGGACTGGACTTTCAGGATCTTTTCGGTTGGCGATTCGATTGCCGAACTGAGATAAGCGCCTTCGAGAAAGGTCAATGATATGAGCTCCCTAGAACCCGATCTTTATATAGGACAGGTTTGAACCGACTAAACTTCAGGGGGAGGGTACGCACCTCTGGACTACATGCAAGCCTAACCTTAAGGAAAAATTGTGTGACTTGTTTGTGTTTGTTATCTACTTGACATCACGACATCATAAACATCATAAGCATCATAACATCATGACTAACCATTCGAGGACCAAAGAATTCATCTTTGTTCTGTTTTGTAGGTCATGGAGACTAGAAACACCATTCGAGTTAACTTTGTGAAGATACCTTCCGAACTGAAAGAGTTGGTATTAGAGATTCCTGGAAGTTCCCGATTCACTGAAAGACATGGTCTCTTGCCCAGTTTGGTTACTTCAGGTTTTGACGAAGAAATGATGAGTGTACTATTTCAATTCTTTGATCCCGAGCATCATTGTTTTACTTTCCCGGATTATCAGTTGGTACCTACTATGGAGGAGTTTGCTGACATACTTAGACTCTCCATCCGAGATCAGATCCCGTTCACTGGTTTGGAAGAAATTCCAAAATTGGAAGTTATCGCTTCCGCTTTACATCTTAAGAAGTCTGATATTGAAGGTCATTGGGAAACCAGAAGTGGAGTCAAGGGATTCCTCGCTAAGTTCTTATTCGGAAAAGCTCGCATGTTTTTGAAGTCCATGAGTTATCAAGCCTTCGAAGACATATTAGCTTTACTCATTTACGGTTTGGTATTATTCCCTAATCCTGATCAGTTTATTGATGTGCACGCCATAATGATATTTCTGACACGCAATCCAGTTCCTACTTTGCTTGGAGACATCCTACACTCTCTTCACACTCGTACTATGAAGAAACGAGGGACTCTTATGTGTTGCATATCTTTGCTAGCTAAGTGGTTTATTTCGCACTTTCCTCGCTCAGTAATGAGGAACGACCAAAGGCTGAAATGGCATAAAAGAATAATGTCACTTTCTCATTCTGATATTCGTTGGCTTTCCTTATCCAAGGAGAATGTTACCATCATCGACCGCTGTGGATAATATCCTAATGTGCCTCTACTTGGCATACGAGAGGGTATTACTTATAATCCTTGTTTGGCCTTACGTCAGTTTGGTTACGCTCGAAGAGATGGTCCTTATCAGATGCTTATACAAGGGGTTGTGTTTGATTATGAAGATGAGACTCAGAATCACCGCCAGAAGTTTATACGAGCATGGGATATGGTGAACAGGATTGATAGCAAGAGCTTGGGGCAAAGAAATTCCATTCCTTTAGGGCCTTACATCAGATGGGTGCGCACTCATGCTCAACGTCTCGTCATGACTTATCCATATGTCCTACCTGTTATAGTGGAACCTGATTGCGAGGAAAAAGTTCCTCAAGTTATTGCTCATCCAGACATGCCAACTGACATCGAGGAATTAAAGAGATCTTGGATTCAATTAAAGGAAGAAAGAGATACTTTTGAAGCTCAATTTCGCGCTAAAGAAAAGAAAGTATTAGAGCTCACAAGGCTACTTCAAGCGGAGCAAGGCATCAACAACTTCATTGGTGCAAAAAGGAAGCGTCCATGGGAGACTTGAAGACTTTTTATTTTTAGTTTTATTTTATTTCTAGTTTTATACTTTCATTATTGTAAAAGATAATAGTAAAACAATTTACAATTTCTTTTCCTTAAGTATTATTAATAAAGTTCCTTTTTGTTTGGTTTTAAACAAATTTGAATTTCAAGGTCCTCGAAAACATTGCATATGCATAATCATATCATTCATAAACATCGCATCACAGGTTTCATAAAAACAAATGCCTCATCTTTCCGCTGTTTATTTCAGCAAGAAAATGGATCTCGAACAATCTGTCAAAAATCTTCAGGCTCAGAATAACCAGTACCAGAAAATAATCTTTCACTTGGCCAAGGGGCAAGAAGAATTAAAGGCACTTCTGATCGAGAAGGAGAAGGACCAACATAAGCATCAAGTTGGTCAATATAATCAGAGATCCAAGCCTAAGCGATCATTTTCTCTGTTACCCATGCCGCTGTCTCAAGTTCTGCAACAACTGCTCAATCAGAACTTGATAACTCTGTTGCCTCCATATTCATTTCCTGCTAATCCTACTCCTGGGTACAAGTACCATGCGAGATGTGCTTATCATTCGAATAGTCCTGGTCATGATACAGAGGATTGCTGGCAATTAAAGCACAAGATTCAAGACCTCATTGATGACAAGATCATTGACTTCAGCTCACCTAAGGAACCTCGTATGGCTAGTGCTGGGTACAATCTGAAAGGTCGCAATGGACACAACCAATCTGTGGGGACAATTCTGATCTCTACACTAGTTCCACAACAAAGACGCAAGTCAGATGCACCTAAGCGTCAGTTCACAAAGATCGACATGTCACTGACTCAAGCATTACAACATCTGCTAAAGGCAAATTTGATCACCCTGAGGGATCCTCCTAAGAATCCTAACACCTCTGCTCCTAGTTACAAGCCCAATTCGAGGTGTGCATATCATTCTAACAGTCCTGGACATGACACAGAGAATTGTTGGCCGTTGAAGAATAAGATCCAATATATGATCGACGCTGGTGAAATTGAGTTCGATACTCCCACAACTCCTGTAGTGATCACCGCTCCCATTCCTAGTCACGACAAGATTGATTAATGTTTAGAAGGATGAACTTTTTAGATCATTAGATTTACTTTCATTTGCAATTTCTTTTCCTGTTTGTTTAAACATTCGGCTTATGATAGACATTATTTGTCTTAATAATAATCATTAGTGCATTGCATATGTTTGTCTTGAATAAACCACTTTGTTACCACTCATTTTTTATTATGTCTTTACTTTGCATGTGTTTTATGATATTCAATTTCTGCTAAGCTGTAAGCCTTTTAAGGGAGGATGACGAAAACGATACCGCAACCTCATACAGTATGCTTTTGAACAGACTATGCTGACGATGTACATGCATTGTTTCAATTCCTAAACAGTGGAGATATAAGGATGCTAATCCCTCGTCAACCCCTTTGAGCCTAAGAAGTAGAAGTTTCTTTCTTGTACAAATTAAAACCCTTACTCATAACCTGGGGCAGGGTAGTTCTCAGTTAATTTGGCTGTGCATTCTATTTTAAGAGAATCATTCAGTACACCTTTCAACAAAGGTTTCAATCACAAGCATTCATCCGCACACATCAAAGAAGTGTTGGAGATGTCAATCAAAAGCCAATGATGGTTCATCAATCATTAAGCAAGGCAGTCAATATCCCTTCAAACAAAAAAATGAAAAAACATATATACAAAGAAAAGCCTGCTAAGTCAAAAATCAAAAGAAGACTTAGGCAAAAATCAAGGCATCCCGCTGACTGTAAGCTCAAAATAGACAGTTCAGGCAAAAGTTAGGGATATCAAAAAGATGAAAGAAGAGAAGTCAATAAATTCCTGAACAACACAATGTTGTGACAACCAAAAGGAATAAGTGACTGCTATCTCAAAAGTTCTCTTTGCTTGTGAACCATCATCATTATCAAAGGTGCAAATCCAAAAGTCTCTTGGAACTTGAATGCATAAGTCGAATTAACTGAGCTTAGGACTGAAGATCATCACGAAGAGGGGTGGGTACAATCAAATTTTGAGCCTTTATCCTTTTTTTCTTAAACCGTGAACCAAGCCACATTACAACCATTGAAAGTCCTAATTGAAGCATGGTTAGTTCGAAAAGCATACTATCGCCAAAAAGGTATCCTGACTCCTTAAGGTTTACCATAAATGCTGAGTTGATATTTCTTTTTTACAAGCATCATGTTTTTACAAAACACCACGTTTTTACAAATATCACGCTTTAATGTTTTCCAAAAACTCAAGACAGACATGCATTACATCTCATGAATTCATTATTAAACATATTCTGCTACATAATTTCAAATGTTAGCAACAGAAAGAATTTGCACAAGGTGCAACTAATGACTGAAAGTTATCCCGACAGACAAGATTACTTCGAGAAGCAATGTCTCCTACGTATACAAGGGGCATGGCATGTTTTTCCCAATCAATCTGGGGCAATCAAGTCAAGATTCTGAGAATCTCTCAAATGCCAAACAGTCAAAGGCATACATCCCAAGTGGGTATCAAACTATCTCCCGATCAATTTGGGACGATCAGGACAAGTTTCAAAAATCTCTCAGAAACATCAACAATCAGGGGCATGCACCCAAGTGGATCCGAAGCTATTTCCCGATCAGTTAGGGGCATCATACTAAGTACTAGGGGCATGTCACCCAGAGTACGCATCTCATAAGGTCCTCGCGAGGCGAATCTTTCCAAAGTCCCTACTAGTAGGAGCAAATTTATGCAAGTCCAGTTTAACATCTTGATCAATACTCGGTGGTGTGTCCTAGTCAATACAAATCCAGGAATGGCAGTTACTATAATACTGGGGGCAGTGTTCAAGACACCCATGTCTCCCCACAGAGCCGGGTTCACAAGATCATATCCCCACAGAAGAAGATATCTTTAAATGCTCTCATCCCGACAAAGACATGGCTTCCCAACAGAGTTTACATCTTCAACACTACCGGTTCTCCAACACTTTGCTCTTCTCCAACATGGTTTATTAATATCTCTAATCCCCAATCAGGGTACATCAAGTTACTGATCATCCCGAAGCAGAAATCATAAATCCCCAGCTGAGCATCTTCAAGATAAGATCAGACATCAAAATCACAAAGACAAATAGATTTACTTTCTCAATCAAGATACTTCAAAATAGCATAAATCATGTACATAAATCATATCCATACGTCATAAATCATAAACATATTCATACATCGCATACATTACCTCATAACGAACTCATGCATAACATACAAAGTTTCTCATTTATTTTGAGAGACTCATTACATAACACATACATCATGACATTGCATAAAAACTTTTGATATACCTATTGCAGAATACAGGTACAGACAAATGAACGAATTTCAAAGATCTAATTCAGCTACTACGAACGGTACTGACACGGTCAACACTCGAAGATCTAATTCATTTACTACGAATAGTGATGACACGATCATTATCGAAGATCTAATTCATTTACTACGAACAGTGATGACACGGTCATTTTCAAAGATCTAATTCAGTTACTACGAACGGTACTGACACGGTCAGAGATCTAATTCCATCATCACGAAGGGTGTGAACACGATCAAATATCCTCCTCAGTCTAATTCAGTTACTATGAACGGTGCTGACACGACAAGAGAATCTAATTCTATCATCACGAACGATGTAGACACGATTATCTCCCCAAGATCTAATTTGGTTACTACGAACGGTGCTGACACGGTCGACCTTTAAAGAGATCTAATTCTATCATCACGAATGGTATAGACACGGTTATCTTTCCGAGATCTAATTCAGGTATTACGAACGGTACTGACATGATCAAATCTCAGAGATCTAATTCCATCATCATGAACGGTATGGACACGATCAACTGCTTCCAAAGTCTAATTCAGTTACTACGAACGGTGCTGACATGATAAGAGATCTAATTCTATCATCACGAACGATGTAGACACGATCATCTTTCCGAGATCTAATTCAAGTATTACGAACGGTACTGACACGATCAACTCTCAAAGATCTAATTCATTTACTACGAACAGTAATGACCCGATCAACACTCAGACAACTACTTCTCAAACACTTCAAACATAATCTAATGCATGACCTACTGGATGGCATCTTTAAGCCCATCTCCGACAAAGATCCCTACTTCAGCAAGGGAAAATTTCTGGGTATTCTAGTGTTCAATCCTCTTCTACCTTCAGACTCCGACTGGCGCACAAACCACTCTACATCTTCAGATATAAGAAAATTGAACAGGGGCAGCTGTCATACCCCAAAATTTGCCCATACTATTTCTCTTATACAAATGCAAATCAATACATAAAGATCCAAGACACATTCTCCTATACAAGGCTCAGAAACTAGGGTTTGAAGGAAAATCAGTAAATCAAATGGCTCCAAGGCATCCTATGTGGCTCAATATATTTCACAATATCTCTATGACAAGTATCAAGTCTCAACTCAAAGGATTGGTCACTCAATTGTTCAGAAAGTCAACAGTCGACTAGGTTAACCTAAAAGTCAACTATGGTCAAAATAAAGTCAAAACTCCTGATTTTTTGTCAAGATCCTCAAATTGAAGTATCATTTACCATTTGATCAAGAATTGATCATGGTTCATCAAGGAAAGATCAAAAATCAACAAATCAAAAAGTTACTAAATTAGGGTTTGTATAGGAAAAGTCAACTGAACTTTGACCAGCCATAACTCTCACATGGAACATCCAAAATTTTCCATCTAAAGCTCATTTTGAAGGAAATTGGATTCTCTACAAATTTGTCTCTCAAATACCAAGTCTAAAAATGCTTCATTTGAGAGATATGGACCAAAACATTATAGGTCATTTTCAAAAGTCAACAAAAAGTCACTTTTTTCAAAAGGACATACAAGGAGCATGGAAAATCATTTTGATGTGAGACCAAAGGCATTGGTTAAAGGACTCTCTAAGGTTTCCAAAAAATCCACAAGCTTGAAAAAATGTTGAGACATGAAGAAATGGCATGGTGTACAAGTTCACCTATTTTGTAAGGGTGTACAAAGGGAAAAAAGCCTAAAACTCAAAATATTTCTAAATGGGCTTGCATTCTTTTTGTTCTATCCTTATTATAAGCCCGCCCACATGTTGAAAACAAAGGCTCCTTATTTTTACTATTTTATTAATTATTTTATGGTTTTAATTCACTTAAATCATGATTTAATTATATAAAATATAAAAATAATGCAAGATTTGATTGTGCTTCAATTTTAAGCCAAGAAATATATCATATTTCACCCACAAATAATGCCAATTTCGTTCATGATGCTTGGAGCTCAAGAAAATCAAATTTTAGAAAGATTTGGATGCATATTTCAATCAAATTCAATCTCAAGATTCACCAAGATTTAAACCAATTTTATTGCCCTAATGTGTTCACCTATAAGTATACAACCTATTGGCATTCAGAAAGGGTCAGATTCACTAGGATTGCAGCCATAAGCACCAAGGTAGAACTTGTTATTTTTCTGAAAAATTTCAAACTCGGATTCACGAATTGAGGGAGATTCAAAGAGATTCAAAGGTTCTAACACCTTCCTTGGAGTTCATTGAACCTGTGTGGAGCATTACGTGACATCAACACCTCCAGAAACATCTCCTACAAGCCACGGTAAGTCGCGATTTTCTCAAACTTCGATTGCATCCATTCATGCGTTCTTTGCCAAATATGTTTGCATATTCTTGATTATGATAACATACTGAAGCTATCTGGGCGTTTAATTGGGTTCCTGTATGCATTCGTGACCAATTGCCATGTTAGGGTTCGCGAGTTTTGAATTAGGGCTTTCCAATTTAGCACAAATTAGACCTTGAAACAGGTACCATTAGATTTGTGTGATCGAGACGAATCCATTCATGGCATTGCGCCAAATTTCTATAGCGTTTTGGTAGTATTCGCTATTTTTCAGGTGTGGTATGTAAGAACTTTTATAGCGCATCTTGCCAAAAGCGCTGTAAAAGATGTTTTACAGGTTTTTTGTGGAGAAGATGACTGCGTGGCGCAGCCTGATTGGCCAGGTTCAAACAGATTTCGCGCGCGAGTTTGTGCCCCCATGGAATGATCCGGTGCCTGCCAGTCTACGCATACGTGATGCTACCTCACTCTCTCAGCCACGTGATCTCACTAGTTCCTCATCCAACGCATCAAAGCCTGCAAGCGTACCATGGTCCCTCAGAAGCGCGCCACACTGGATCAAAGCTAAGATTTTTATAATTTTTTTTATTTTTAATTACATAACTTGTTTTTATTTATGTGTATATATATATATATATATATATATATATATATATATATATATATATATATATATATATATATATATATATATATATATATCAGTTTATTTCTTTTCTTTTCCTTAATAATAATAAAAATAGTGTATGTTTTATTTTAAAACTTTTTTTATTAACATTTATTTATTTTATTTTTAATTTATATTTATTATATAATATTTATTTATTTATTATATTATATTTACTTATTTTCTTTATTTATCATATATTTATTTGTATTATATTTACTTATTTTCTTATTCAAATTATATTTAATTATTTAATTACTTGAAAATATTTATTTATTTCATTTTAACTCTAAAAAATCCCTAAAAAATACCCTTGTGTCTGATTCTCGATTTAATTAATTAGGTCGCGGAACCAATAATTAATTAAATCGTTTATATTTTCTTATTTAATTTGTACCCTAATTAGGGTTTACGATGATCATTCCATACACTGAATATCTGTTTTTCTGTGCCTTTTCAGGGTTACTTTTCAAATGCTTTCCGAGCACGCGCCTTCAGAATCCAAAGCTAAGTATTCTATTTAGTTATTATGTTAAAGTCTATTTTATTTCCTTTTAAATCAGGGTTTGTCTTGCCTACGTTCACTTTTTGCCTTTGCTTTGTCATTTTTCAGGGTTAACCCCGAGGCTTCCCGCCAACCATATCAGATCAAATTCGAAGCTAAGTGCCTATTTACTTTATCTATTTTAAATTCCTTTATTCTTTATTTTTAGGTTTAGTAACGTTTGCCTCCGAACCGATAATGCACTCACCCTTCTGTTTGCCATTTTTCCTGCCTTGCAGGGTTTGCCAAATGCCAAAGCTTTGCATAGTCGGTAACCCTAAACCCTAATTATTACTTATGTTAGACTTATTTGTTTATTGTTCCGGTGGTTTCAATTTCCCTCTCCCTCCGCTGGTTTCAATTTCCCTCTCCCGTTATTGCTTTAATTATTAATTGCTGTGGTTAGTAATTTTAGGGAGTGATAACTTTGAATCGAATCTAGAATCACTTAACTATAAGATAAATATCTGAAACTGATCACGTGATTGGTGCACACACGCACACTTTTGGGGTAACCTCTCTGTTGCCTGTTGCCTGTTGCCTTGTTGCATGTTGCCTTGTGTTTTTTGCAGAATAGCCAGTCCCTCGAATACGAGGATACCTCAGTCATGTTGCCTCGATTTAAGATCATGGTCCCTAATGATGCTCCCTTCGATACACATGATCTCGACCCTCGGAAGTTGCCTACGGAAAGGCTGAGGTATCCTCTGGCTGCCTACGAAAAGCCTATTCTGATTCTTCCCTTAGACTACCTGCCTCCCTATGGCATGGGACAGTCTTATGGCGAACGAACTCTCGATGACCCTTCAACCTCCAAATGAAAGGCTTCCTGCCCAATTATGGCAAGGATAGACCCTTTCACCCTGAAAGGCTAAAAGAACTCCTTTTTCAAACTATAAGGTAATTGCCCTTAATTGCTTTGCCTTGCTCTATTTTTCATATTCTTTCTCATAAATCTTCAATAAGGCTACGCTCATTTACGAGCTAAAGTCATTATTACTCTTTTTCTACACTTTCTAAAACTTTTGGCTTCAAAACTAAAGAGCAAAGCAATTAAGAGCCCATGGAAAACCATGGATGCAAAGGGTGCCTTACACCTTCCCTTTGCATAATTACCCCCCGAACCCTATTTTATTTAAAAGGTTTTTCCTGTTCTTTTAGCCTTTCTGATTAATTTGGATAAAATAAAATTCGGTGGCGACTCTTGCTTACCGCAACATTTCGATAAGAAGTCAGTTCACCGTATTACACGGGGGAAAAGGCAGAAAATAAATGCAGAAAATAAACCTAAACTATTACATGGCTTTGGGGAAGTTACAATAAAAGAGGAAGAATTGAGCGCAAAAATAAAAAACTTAAACTATTACAAGACTTTGGGGCAGTTACAATAATATTTAAAAAGTACAGAAAAATAAACCTAATTAAAATTATTACAACCTCGGAGCAGATACAAAAATATGACAAAACGAGGCGAACGAAAAATTAATATAAGGAAAGACAATAATAGTAAAAAAAAAAGAGAAAGGTTTATAAAACCTAGACTCAAGGTTAATGGGCAACACCTACCTAATTTTTAGGGTTTTCTATGGTTTTTGAAGTTAAGGCTAACTGATCCTAAAACCTAAAATAAATAAATTATTGGTTAGAAACCTAATTAATTAAGTGAATCCCTAATCCTGATTAAATTAAACCTAATTATTTGTTATTAATTTAACCTAACTTAAATTATTTAACCTAAATTAAATTATTAAATAAAAACCTAAATTTAAATTATTAACTAAGGCCTAAATTTAAATTATTATATAAAACCCTAAATTTAAATTATTAACTAAAACCTAAATTTAAATTATTAAACAAAAACCTAAATTAAAATTATTAACTAAAACCTAAATTTAAATTATTAAATAAAAACCTAAATTTAAATTATAAAATAAAACCTAATTTAAAATAAGTGTAGTAAAAAAAGAAAAGAAAAAGAAAAAGGTTCATATAAATAACAATAAAAAATTGAAAAAAACCTGGCGCCTGATCCCGTGTGGTGCGCTTGGGAAGTCTATGGTGCACCAGCATATTTAGGAGCGCTGAATTTGGATAGCGTTTTATTTAACGGCTGGAAGGATGAAGGTGCATCATACGCACGTGCACAAGCAATGCTGGATCCGGTTGATTTCAAAAAATTTGCGCGCGCGTGATTGATCCAATGAGGGAGTGCCACGCAGTCATCCCCTTCCTCCGTCCATAGCACTGATTAGCTACGTACCAACAGCTATAAATTTGCTACATTTTGCGACCATAATTTCGTAGCAAATCTCACGATCCTTGAACCTGCAAGAAAACGCAACAAAAAACGAAAAACAACAGCCCAGATCGATTCTATATGACCTTATGAACCTAATGGAGCCCTTAATTGAAACTGAAATCGCCCCTATCAAAGAATCCCCAATTTGAAGGTCGTGAACCCTAACCATGGTGAAACGCTTAATCTGCACATAAACTTCAATTAAATGATCCAAACACGTTCCAAACATGATTATGTACACGAGTAAATAACTGAATTATGTTTATGATGCATGATTTTATGAAATCGAATTTTGAATAATATGGTCAAACCGTGAATGTAGGGTGATGATTCTGGACGCGTTGATTGATGATGGTGATGGTGCAATTAGCTTCAGAGAACCACGAGGAATTGTTTGGTAACCTTGGAACAGTCTGAATCAATCGAATTCCCAACTTGCAATGTTCTTGAAAGCTACGGATTTTTTGTGCTTAGTTAGGGTTCTCCTCTCTGCAAAAACGTGTCTTTAGCATCTGGAGAGGTCATACTTATATAATACAACAAATTAGGTTAGTAAAATTTGGATGAAATCTCCTTGAATCCATGATTGCAATTTGAAGAAATTTGAATTGTAAAGGTTCCCAATTTTGATCCAATCTCTTTCCAATCTTGTATCCCACGAATTTTGAATCAAATATGGAGTATTTTGATGATTGGAATTAATTAAAAACTAAAACCAAATCAAATCTTTCATATTTTCTTCAATTTACTTGATTTAAATTGTATTTTTAATGAATAAAATTTAATAAAAAATAGAATAAAAATCATGTGGCCGTGGGAATGGGTTTGGAGATTCTTAATGACTTGGGGAACAAGTTTGGACCATAAAAGATTGGACCCATTTGCAAGAAAATCCATTTTGGCCATTATTTGTATCATGCATTTTACCAAAAATTGACCAACTTTGACAAAGCATATCTCCCTCAATTTTTAAGGTATGGAAGTGTTCTAGGACTTTTCAGAAAGCCCATGATATCCTCTACAAGCAAATGTGGAACCTCTTTTGCATTTGGAGATTTTATCTTGATGATATTGGCTTTGACAAAAAACAGATTTTGGTTGACTTTCAAAATGACCTGTAATGTTTTGGCTTATATCTCTCAAATGAAGCATTTTTGGCCTTGGCTTTAGAGAGACAAAGTTGTAGGGAATTCAATTTCAATACAAATGAGCTTTAGTTGGGAAATTTCTGATAAAGTATGAGATGCTTATGGCCAGTCAAAGTTTAGTTGACTTTCTCTTACAAAACCCTAATTTAGAAACTGTGAGTTTTGTTGATTTCTGAGCTTTTCTTGATGAATCCTGATCAACCCTTGATTAAATGATGAATGTAACATCAAAAAATTGATGTGACCAAAAATCAAGAGTTTTAACTGTATGTTGACCATTGTTGACTTTTAGGTCAAACTAGTCGACGGTTGACTTTTTGAGCATCTGAATGGGCAAACTTATGAACTGAGGCCTGAAACTTGTCATGGAGCTAATTTGAATCATAAGAGACCATATGAACTTCAATTGAGACCTTGGCACATCCCCTTTCCTTAGGGAATCCAAAACCCTAGTTTAAGGATCCTTGATTAGTAGGACGTGGGCATAGTCAATCCTTGAGATGGCTTGAGCTGTTGACTATTAGCTGAGCTTGATTATTGAAATATGGAGGGCATATTTTGGGGTATGACAGCTGCCCCTATTCAATCTTCTTAAACCTGAGGATGTAGATTGGCCTGTGTGCCTATCGGAATCTGAAGGTAGAAGAGGATTGAACACTAGAATGTCCTGAAATTTGCACTTGCCGGTGCGGGAAACAATGCTATTTGATTGTATGGATGGGCTTAAAGATGCCATCCGTTGGATAGTTGGAATATTGTCGGATATGGGCTTGTAGATGCCATCTGGCTTTGGTAATATGAAAGTCAAAGCAAGTCGTATGTTAGACTGTATCTGATGTTTTGATACGTGCCAAGATGAGTCGTATGTTAGGTTGTATCTGAACTCAACAGGTTGAAGGGTGTCAGAATGAATCCTTGTATGGATTGTATCTTCCTCTTTCTTTGATCGTGTCAGCACCGTCTGAGGTGGCAGGATTAGATCTTTGAATGTTGATCGTGTCAGCACCGTCTGAGGTGGCAAAATTAGATCTTTGAAGGTTGATCGTGTTAGCACCGTCCGAGGTGGTAGGATTAGATCTTTAAAGGTTGATCGTGTCAGCACCGTTCGAGGTGGAAGAATTAGATCTTTGAAGGTTGATCGTGTCAGCACCGTCCGAGGTGGCAGAATTAGATCTTTGAAAGTTGATCGTGTCAGCATCGTCTGAGGTGGCAGAATTATATCTTTGAAAGTTGATAGTGTCAACACCGTCCAAGGTGGCAGAATTAGATCTTTGAAAGTTGATCGTGTCAGCACCGTCCGAGGTGGCAGAATTAGATCTTTGAGAATTGAAGATATTTATTCGCTAGTACTTGTATCCTGAAAAAGGTAAAGTTAGTCTCTATGCAATGTCATGATGCATGTATTATGTGATGAGTTTCTCAAAATATGAGAAACTTGTATGTTGTGCATGAGTTTATCATGAGACACTATATGCAATGTATGAATATGTATATGATGCATGAACGTGATGTATGCCGAGATGCTAGAATTCACAAAAGGAATTAACTCCTTCAGACTCTCATTTTGATTAGGTGTACTAATTTGTCCAGTTTAGGCTCTTCTTGAATAGTTACTATTCATAGCCTTTTCTTGCGGAGGTTGAGACACTTCTTCAATGATTCACATTCTTTCTAAATTGATTACATTGAAAGGTTCTTTAACATCCTTTTCGAGACCCTTTTCATTAAATTCTTCAATAGAAATACTTTGGGTAATGATGTCAGAGATAAATCTTTCGAGTGGAAATTGATGCCTTAAACTGCCACTTCCATCTCTTGTTTTTCTGACATTATCTCTTAAATGATAGAATAGAATGGAAAGAAGATTAACCCTAATTCCTGAAGAAATGAAATACAGAAGATAGAATTTATCACCTATTAATTTTGTTGGAACATTCTTTGGATACTCTTGAATAATAGTTGATGAAATTTTTTTTCCCAAATTCTTAGGTGATCATGAAGACCGTCTATTTTGGAAATTTCTTGAGACTTGAAAATAACTTGATTTACTTCAATCAAGTTAGACCATCTTTCTATTGCATCATAGCATCTCTTTCCTCATCCGTCACGATTAAGGAGTTTTGCACTTCTTTGTTCATTAATTATTATTTTCTTTCCCTTGGCAAACGAGACAACTTGATAAATAAAGTATTTTGCATGAATCCAAAAATTCTTCACAAGATGAGGAAAAACTGGTCCGTTAAGACGATTGAAATAGTTTTCCCATCCTTGAGCGGTTAAATCAGCCAAAGGTTGAACCCATTATCTTTTAGGTTTTGAAAATCAACCAAGCCTTCACAGAGAACATGTAACGAATCCAAGTCAATACTGAATTCGTTTGTTTTGGCTTTTTTTTAAATGATTTTTATAGTGTTACATAATTTTGTGAAAAAAAATTTTACAAAGAAACTTTTTATAAAAACTTCAATTGAAAATTTTATTTGAATAGTTGTTCTTAAAATGTAATTTTAAGTATTTCATCTATTTATGGAGAAAAAAATGGATATCAAAATTTCAAAAAATCCCTTAATTTTGAAGTTATTTAAAATTGATTTTCATAAAAATCGTTTTTGAAATACAACTTTTTGAAAGAAAAAAAAATGCGATTTTGACTAAGTTTTGGTATTCAATAATGTATGTTTATGTTATAGGATGTCAAAATTAGTGTTTCATTTTAGAAAAAACTAATATAAAAAAATTTACAATATTTTTAAAAACGATTTTGAAAAATCTATTTTGAAAAATAAAAAAATAAAAACAATCTATATTTTAAAGTTAAAACAAACCAGCCATATCAACCATTTAGGATTAATAAAAAATCTGCATTAAGTACATTTAAGTCAAAAATTGCGTCCTACTACATAACCAAAAATACAAAAGAAATAAATGTATGATTAAGTTCATATAAGTCAAAAATTGCGTCCTACTACATAACCAAAATACAAAAGAAATAAGTGTATGATGCAATCTTGAAGACGTTACTTACGACACTAATGCTCTTTTTGGATTGAAAGTTGAAAGTGAGACGAAAAGGAGAGAGAAGGTGTATAGAATAAAAGTGAAACTAAAAAGGAAGATTCAATTATAATCACAAAGTCCTGTCTGCATTATAAGTACAAAATATATTTTTTATAAAAAAACATTCAACTATAATCTAATTAATAAAAATATTAGGGAGAATAATTCAACTAAAATTGAGTTAAACTAGTATAAATTATATTAAATTAAAGTTTAATCTTACAAATAACATTTATTTATATTTCTCAGAAGAGGTATAACTAACATAGTAACATATGTCCTTAATATATAAATAAAAATAGGATTAAATATATTTTTTTGGTTCCTATGAAATTATAAATTTTGTTTTTTTGTCCTATAAAAAAATGACATGTTTTAATCTTTTCAAAATTCTTATGCATGTAGTTTTAGTCTCTGATGTTAAATCAATGTGTATTTGTGAATGATTATTTTGCAGACATGTTTAGAAAATTATAAAAAATTCATTAAAAAAAAACTCAAAATTTGATTTTTAAGTTAAGACTTTCATTACTTTTATCATTATCTTTTAATAAAAAATTCATATTTAATTCTTCTTATTTTAAAAAATTCTAAAATTTGGTAAAATAAATATTTTACAGTATTTTAAACATGTATAAAAAAATTATTCAAAAATTAAGAACTAAAGGTAATCAAACAAATTCCAAAATTTTAGAAAATAACAAAGACTAAAACGGCATGCATAAAATTTTTGTAGGAACCAAAATATATTATTTTTTAATAGGAACTAAAAATAAAATTTGTAATATTTATAAGGACTAAAAACATATTTTACCCATAAAAATATTAATACATTAAATTTTACATATATACATATATATATATATATATATATATATATATATATATATATATATATATATATATATATATATATATATGGGGACGACTCAAGTGAGAACACTTGGTTATTATGAGAAATGAGAACAATGAATCACGACCATTAAATTTGATTTTAATGGACTGGATTGGTTTCTCTTTCTAAGATCCTTAATATTTAATGGACTGGATCCTAGAAAGAGAAATCAATCCAGTCCATTAAAATCAAATTTAATGGCCGTGATTCATTGTTCTCATTTCTCATAATAACCAAGTGTTCTCACTTGAGTCGTCCCCTATATATATATATATATATATATATATATATATATATATATATATATATATATATATATATATATATATTATTTTAAAGATGTTAACAGAGGAAGTGTATGGGAGATTTAGATTCAAGATACATCCAAAAGCTCTCCTTATTCCCACTCCATGGAAATACTAAGTGGTTATAACCATTCCTCTATATAAATGGAAAATGTGTCATTCTTCATGTATACAAATTCAAATTCATTTCATACACTCTTCTCATTCACACACTAATTTGAGTGTTCGAGGGCTAACCTTGCAAGTCAGCTCCTCCTTCGCAGCATCTAATGTTTATGTTAATTGTTGCACTCTACGGCCACCATTCTCCAATCGATTTTGGTTTCATGACGGAACAGTGGCGTCATCTGTGAGAATGGACTTCTGATTCTCCTGTTTTCTACAATTTCACATCCTTGATTTGACTCATTGATTCGAAACTCTCTCAACCTATCATATCAAAGTTATTGAGATTAAATTGCAGATCCATTATAATTGATATATTGTGATAGCATATCAACTTTGATTTCAACAGTTTCCAAAGTTCTAATCTTCAAATCTTCAAACAATGGTTGAATCAAAAGTCATTCGCTCTACCGCTTTACGCGAAGAAGACGTCACGTCTCAAGCCATAACAGATCTACCACCATCTCATCATGACGGTGTAGATCAGGTCATTGTAAACACTTTGTTACATCCACATATCCTTCAACCTCCTCTAATCATAGGATATGCTCTGTAGGTCCAACAAAGTTAGCCTACGCTTAAACCTACAATACCATCACCAGCCTCAAGACCATAAGCATTGTCTGTTATCTAATTGTTACGGGCTACCATCGGATTACAAGGCGTGAATGATTTGTTGAACAACATGTATAACATAGTTCGACAATAAAACTTACAAGTGATAGAAGAAAGATTGCTTTGTTTAGAAGAAAGCATACACATCAAGCCTCTGAATAGGAACATCTTGCAGGAAACTGCTTCTAGAGGAGTCGAACAATCATCCCCGTAGTAGCCACATGACGAAGAGACAAAGCTCTGAAGTTTCTGAATCACCAAAAGAGACATCAAAATCCTTCTCATAGTCCCGGATGAGACCGAAGTAGTTATGTTCCTCTTGATGAACAAGTTGAGCAACTGATAAGAAAGAATCCGCAGAAGCATCCTTATACCTGTATCCTAAAAAGTCGAACACCAAAGTCATTAGAGAAACCTTCGAATTTAAAGGTGTGCAACACAAAGGTATGGCCGACAAGCACGTACAACTCGCTAGTGAACGTTTGAACTACTTTCACACTGATGAGGCGGCAAAGTGCAAGCTATTTTCACTAACACTGACGAGATCTACCAGGCTTGGGTTCAAAGCTCTTTCGAACGAGATTTAAGTGTAACACTCTAATTCCCCAACGGTAATTTAATAAAATCAGAGTAATTTAATTTCAAAAATTAATACACAACAATTAGGATGCTACACTTTGAGACTTATAAAATCCTACTCAAGCATGCATGCATGGATACATAACACATCATGTCGGTAAACCAACAATAAATCAACATATGTTCTCAACTTAACTTCATTAACGCAGTGGAAATAAACATATCATTCTCCTCAAAAATTATCAACAATATAATAGCAACATTTATTCAATAAAAAGGGAGTTCTTAATACTCAAACAAATCAACAGATTAAAATGTCAATATATCAAAAACAGACAAAAGTTTATCCCCCCTGGTGTTACGTATCAGAGCATAGACTCCGACTCATAAAATAAGAAGAGCAACCTCTTCTGGAGTTCGTAACCTTGGGCTACTCCTGATTATCTGCATGTTACCCATGTGGAGGCAACATTCAAACAGTAATGGTGAGATATCACAATAATATAATAAGTTATATAATAGTAACTATGCAACAGATATCTCATACATGTTATCACAATACACGACAACAATTTAAATACATAATAATCACGCAAGCATACACAACTCATCAACATATTGGCATATAATTCATGCCTCAACCATACAACTTAACATCATGCAAATCATTCATCTTCATGTTATGGGACCGACCCGACTCGATGCATGTGGTACCAACAGAGCATAAGCTCTCTCCATATTGCCAATTTGGGCAACAACAGATCATAAGCCCTCAATAATTTATCAATCCAGGCCAACAACAAGGCATAAGTCTTCAACTATGAATGCATGCAACATTTATATGCAACAACGTAATTATGCAATTCCATAGCATAAGCTCTCAACATTCTGCCATTTCCAGGCCAACAATAGCGACATCATTATGCATTATATTATGCAATTTATTCGATCATCATTCCTACAATATCTTCGTTAATCACAAAAAAATTTGTCACACTTCGTACGAAACTGATACGCGAGGCATAAGTATCCAACAGAAAAACATCATTTCCAAATACCAAAATTATTATCATGTTAAAGAGAATATTTTTAGCTTTCCAGCGGTTTAAACGGCGCGTCAAACGGATATCCGAGTCAAAAGATATGAATTTGTAAAGTTTAGAAAAATTGTCTGCTTCAGTAAGGTAACCGGTTACCTCATGATATAACTGGTTACATCATTCTCCCCACGCCTCTGTTACGTAATTTTTGTATGATGTAACCGGTTACATCATGAGGTAACCGGTTACATCATTGAACTAGTAACTCTTATTTTACAAAATTTCATGATGTAACCGGTTACCTCACCATGTAACCGGTTACATCACTGCAACAATTCTACTACGGGATTGTTCCCCAAAACCCCAAAATACCAGTTTGTGATCAACATAAAAACAATCCAAATACAAATTTTCTAATACATATTACATGTTACGTTACCAATCAATTCATCACATCAATATCACCAAATGCTTTCGCATATGGAGATTAATCTATTAACCATTTGTTTCAAAACCTAGCATTCTGAAATTCCCACATACCCATAATTATACCACCTATTATAGAGTTGGAACCTCACCTTACCTTGGTATTCCTTGTGATGAGTGCTTCGACCTCTACTATGGTGTTCTCCCTTGAGCTCTAGCTTTTTGCCTCTTATCCTTTTCTCTGTTCTTTCTTTTTTTCACGTACTAATGACTTTTCCCCTCTTTTCCCCCTTTTCTATTATTTTATTATACTATTATTATTATTACTAATTCCACCTAATTAAAATAATAATAATAATTTCCACCAATTATTTAATTAAGTAATATCCACCTAATATTAAATAACTAAATAATTATTAACTAATATAATTCACTTAGTCCTACTCTCTACACCACCAACTTCTATACTTTTTCTAACACACCACACTATCTTAGTTCTACTCTTAAGGCCACTACCCCATACAAAGGCAGATCAATACATCAAAACACCAACAATACCATACAATTATCAATTATCACATTATTATACCACGAACGATCGATTAAAATAATAAATAAAATTATTTGGGGCGTTACATTAAGTCCTAAATCAATCTTTGCAAGAGTTTCACTGCTCATTTCATAGCTAAAAAAAGGCAACCAGTGACAATAGTTGCCCTCAGCAGAAAAACACAGGGGAAGAATGAGAGCTTGTGCTCATACATCAATCATTTCACGTAGATGGTTGTGGAAGTAGAAGGATTAGAATAAGGTCTTAAGTGTTGGATCTTTGAGAACGGCCTAAGGCACGATAGCTCCTTCACAGAGAAATTGGGGAGAAGATAGGCCCATAGTATGAAAGAGTTGTTGAACAGTAAACAGCCTTTCATCAACCTTGAAGAGAAACTCAACACCCGGTTCAACAATCGATCCGATATAGATGTAGGTCTCGGTCGATCATCTAGGAAAGACTCAAACAGTTAGAGAGACACATATGACCATGGAACTCGTGGTCGGTATGATAAGTACACCGTTCTAAAAACTTCCCGAGAGGAGATATATCAGATGTGTGCCAACATGGAATTCCTGAAGGTTGGGATCAAAAACCCATTTCCTATTAGAGAGACTTCAATAACGGACAAGTTGAAATATTGCCGCTTCCACAAGGGTCGTGGGCACACTACCAACAAATACATCCAACTGAAAGATGCCATTGAGGGATTATTAAAGAGGGATCGTTTGTCTGAATATACCAAGGGTGGCAAGAGAGAAAGGGAAGAATCTCCGAAGAGTAAGTCCCCGCGCAAAACTATGGATATTGTTGAAGGATAGAAAAACACTTAGAAAGGGGGGGATTGAATAAGTGTGACTTTAAATCTTGGACGATAAAAATAAATTGCACAATTATTTTTATCCTGGTTCGCTGTTAACGAAGCTACTCCAGTCCACCCCCGCAGAGATGATTTACCTCAACCTGAGGATTTAATCCACTAATCGCACGGATTACAATGGTTTTCCACTTAGTCCACGACTAAGTCTTCCAGAGTCTACAGATCACAACTTGATCACTCTAGGAACAACTGCTTAGTTCACTCCTAAGACTTTTCTAGAGTATACTGATCAACCTGATCACTCTAGTTACAAACTGCTCAGCCAACTGCTAAGACTTCCTAGAGTATACTGATCACACGATCACTCTAGTTCCTTACAACTTAATGTAATCTATTCAAGAGTTTACAAATGCTTCTTAAAAGCTATAATCACAAACTGTGATATTTCTCTTACAGTTTAAGCTTAATCTCACTAAGATATTACAAAAGCAATGTAGTGAGCTTTGATGAAGATTCTGAGCTTTGATTGAATAGCGTTTCAGCAAGTTTATTTTCGTTCAGAGTTATTAAGAATTGGTAACCTTGCTTCTCATCAGAACTTCATATTTATAGGCGTTGAGAAGATGACCGTTGAATGCATTTAATGCTTTGCGTGTTCCGTACAGCATCGCATTTAATGTTATACGCTTTTGTCAACTACCTCGAGCCTTGTTCACGCTGTGTCTACTGACGTTGCCTTTAGTAGCTTTAACGTTCCTTTTGTCAGTCAGCGTAGTCTGCCACGTGTACTTTCTTCTGATCTGATGTTTGTGAATATAACGTTTGAATATCATCAGAGTCAAACAGCTTGGTGCATAGCATCTTCTGATCTTCTGATCTTGAAGTGCTTCTGAGCGTGATACCATCTTCTGATCTTCAGTGCTTCTGATCTCTTGTTCTTCTGATGCTTCCATAGACCCATGTTCTGATTCTGCTTCGACCATCTTCTGATGTCTTGCCAGACCATGTTCTGATGTTGCATGCTGAACCATTTGAGACACAACTTCTGAGCGCTGAATTATGCGTACTCTTTATATATATTTCCTGAAAGGGAAATTGCATTGGATTAGAGTACCATATTATCTTAAGCAAAATTCATATTATTGTTATCATCAAAACTAAGATAATTGATAAGAACAAATCTTGTTCTAACAATCTCCCCCTTTTTGATGATGACAAAAACATATATAAATGATATGAATTTGCAATCAGAAAGAGTAGACGGCAAAAGACAAATTACACAGCTATAGCATAAGCATATGAATATGTCTCCCCCTGAGATTAACAATCTCCCCCTGAGATAAATAATCTCCCCCTGAAATAAATACTCGAAGAACTTTGATAAAAGACTTCCCTGATTATTTCGGTAGAGACGATCATATAAGCTTCTGTCTTCAGAGAATTCATAGCTTCTGACTTCTGCTTCCATTGGACAGCTTCAGAACTTGAATTTCTTTAGATCCTTAGAACACTCACAGCTTCTGATTCCTGCTTCCATCGTGGACAGCTTCAGAACTTGAATTTCTTTGATCTTCAGAACATTCACAGCTTCTGACTTCTGCTTCCATTCAGGACAGCTTCAGAACTTGAATTTCTTTGATCTTCAGAACATTCACAGCTTCTGATTTCTGCTTCCCTCGGATAGCTTCAGAACTTTGAATTTTCTGGATCTTTTAGAACATTCACATCTTCTGATTTCTGCTTCCCTCGGATAGCTTCAGAACTTTGAATGTCTACCAACATCACTTCATGCTAGATTTGTATCAGAACATTGTTGAATGTACCAGAGCATCATCAGAGCATCTCTACATCCTGAAATGTTACAGAACAAAAACTAAACGACAAAAGTCAGCATGAACGAGTTAGAACATAAAATGTATGTTTGAACACATTATATGTATCAGAGCCATATAGGCTGAAATAATGTATCAGAGCAAATAATGTATCAGAGCCATAACATTATATGTATCAGAGCAAATAGAATTTTGTCAGAACAGGATAGACAATGATATTCAAATTCTATTATCAGTGCTTCTGATTCTTGCTTCTTTCTTGCTTCTGATCTCTGAAGCTTGACAGCACTCAGCTTGCTTCAGTTTCCATGGTTTTGCTTCTAGTGTTTGCTTTGAAGATTCTCCTCAGTATACCTGCAAAACACTTAAACCATATAGAACTTGCAGTTCTTGTTAGTGAATGTGTGGGAGCCTTTACCCAGCAACTGATAGATTTAATCAAATCATTTATCATTTATCTTCTCCCCCTTTTTGTCATAACATCAAAAAGAATATTTAAAAAGATTCAGATGCATAAAACGACAAATAAAACCAAACACACGAAGGAAGAAGATGATTTCATTGAAGTTCAACCAACAGGTACAGAAGTACATGAAGATAAGAAAGATCAGATGCACAAAGACAGATGCAGCGAGAAGAAAGAAACAACACAGACTCAATCTAAGATGGCCCTAGTCTTGACAAGATCTTGGCCAGCATCTCTTTAACATCGTTGTTGTGTCCTTCTTGCCTTTCAATGAAAGCATCATACTTGTCATTGAGTGAGCTTTGCTCATCCTGTCTCCTCTGAATTTCTTCTAAGGTCCTTGCAAGACGAGAAGGTTCATCAGAAGAAGCTTCACCGCTTTCAACCACAGGAATGGCATGTTGATCTGCAGCTTCCATAGAAGTATCATCTGCTGGGATATCCTCAACAGGGTCTGATTCAGCAACATGATCTTTAGCATCTGCTTCTTGCATAGAAGCATCTCCATACTCTGCAGCAGGAATTTCAGAGTCTCCATTCTCTAGAGCCTGAAGAATGGCAGCTAAATTCCTGGGAGCAGAGGGACCTTCAGCTTCTGGTGGGTCAACAACTTCTGGAATGACCAAGCTAGGGTCTTTCTTAGAAGGGTTTTCCCTCAGAAAGTCAAATAAGGTCTTGAAGTCTCCAAGCAGAACAGGATACTCAGGAATCCAGAGAACCATGTCCCTGCATGGGTTTGCTTCCATTGCAGCAGCCAGTCTTAACTGTTCCATCTCATCCACAAAGGGCTTCTCTTCCAACAGATATCTACCTTTGAGACGAGCAAACCAGAAGTCTTCATAGTTTCTCAGAATTCCACGAGGACGTGGGGCAGCAGCTGCACAGACTTCCTGAAGTTCTAGAAGCAGAGCATCTGATTCTGTGCGAAAGATCCTCCAGAGGTTCCGCATAGCAACATCACTCAATTCAGAACTTTCAGCAATTCTGAGAGTATCAAATATGCTTCTGAGATTCCTCTTTGCTTTTTCAAAAAATTCACCAATAGGGTACCTTGAAAAGATAGGGTTGGGAAAGAAGTACGGTTGAGGATCTCTATTCAACTTATAAGAGGATTCTGCTTCAGTATCAGAATCTAACACTACCACTTCAGTGTCAGGTCGAGACCTGGGAGTGTAGTTGCAATCACGGAGCAACCGCTCATGTGATGCAGAAGTTGGAAGAATAGAGTCACTAAGGTTATTTTGGGAGGTGGAAGGGACAGGATTATAGTTGGCAGGTGGAGGTGGTTGAGAGATGGAGATATTTGTTTGTGGTGGAAAGAGAGTTTGAATGGGTGGTATATTCAGAACAAGATTGTCAACAGCTTGGTCAGAGACAAGATTAGTGGAGGGTGAAGGAGACGGAATGGATTGAGGAGATGGTGGAGTTTTTGTGAAGGGAAATGGTGAGGAAGGAAGAGAATTGGAGTTGTTTGCATGTGAAGAAGGAATGGTTATAGGGGAAGATGGTGGTGTAAGAATATGGACAACAACGGGTGATTCTGATGAGGCTTTTTCTGGTTCAGGGGTAGGTACAACCTCTATTGGTGTAACTTCTGAACGAACAACAGGAACAGAAATAGGTTCAGAAATGCATATACCTTTGGAACCTTTCAGGAGCGCTTTGGTCACATCCTCCGTTTTCTTCAGCTTTTTACTCTTCGGCTCTTCAATAATCTTTGCTTTGCCTCTAGAGATTTCTTTCCTTCTGACATAAGCCTGAACTTCTTGTTGGTTTTCAGCTTCTTGAGGGATATTGTCTTCATCAGAGCTTTGAATAATCATCTTCCTCTTCTTGGTTATCTTCTTTTCAACAGCTTCAACCATCTCATCATTTTTGTTTGACTTCTTCTTCTTTTTCTCTTTCTCAAAGTCATCAGATACGGCCTTAACAACATTAGCAATCACCTTTTTAGAAACCTCTTGTTTCTTAGAGACAGCAGAAGGATAATCATGCTTTCTTTTAGTCCTTTCTTCCCTCTTGCGATTTACTTTGAAAGGGGCACCTTTGTCTTGATCTTTAAAACTCTTATTCTCTTCAAGAGATTTCAGATAAACAGTTTTGACTTCAGGTACCTCACTATTGAAGAAGGTTTCAAAGTCAGCCAGAACTGGTTCTCTTATGGTTCTTGTTCCAGCTAGAGGTTCAGGAACTTTGAGAAAAGTGTCAATGATTTTCATCTTCTTTAAAGAGAAGGCATTCAGACAAGCTCCAGTGGTGACAGCAAGATCTTTGATGATACCTTCAGATTCCAGACTTTCAACAATCTTGGAATGTACCAGAAGGTTTGTAATAATCCTACCAAAAGGAATGGTTGTTCCAGCATTTTCCTTTCTGAAAGCATTCCTGGAATCCTTTACTGCTTTCCACATATGGTTGAAGATAATGTAAATCGCATCAACCTTCTTCTGAGTGGCAATGCAATAAAGAATATACCTTTGATCATTACTGATGAAATCCGAGGCATGAGTTGATTTCCTATGGTAGAAACACCCGAGAAGGATCTTTGTCCAGATTCTGTAGATATCTCTCAAATTCTTAACATGTGTAGTTTTCTTGACATTTGAATAGAGAGTGGATAGAATATCTTCCACATCTTCTCTTTGATCAGACTCAAAAACCCCTTCAGGATTTTTCAGATCAAACATCACTCTTAGGATGTTTTCAGTAACAACAACAGACTTTCCATGGACGAAGGAGAGTATAGCTTTTGGTGCAACCACAGCATGTACCCAGAACTCTTTGACAAGATCCGGATAAACAGGGCCAACGAACTCAGCAAACAACGAGGTCCATCCTTGAAAGATGATGTCTTCTTTAAGATGAAATTGATTTTCTTCAAGGTTATCAAAGTCGACCATGAGTTCACACAAAACTTCCAATTTATCTTTGGGGATGGAGCATGCAACAACAGGGGTGAGTTCCTGGTGTGTTTCATCGTGCATATGAAGAAGAGTAGATGAACCAGCAAAATGAGATGAAGAAGCAGCCATTGAACCAGAACGATCAAAAGAGAAGAACAAATATTGGGTTTTCGGTTAGGGTTTCAGAAAAACTAAGAGGCTTTCAGACAGAATGTATGCAGGAAGAAAGTGAGACAAGGGAGCGAAAAAAAATATATGAGATGATTTGAAATGAATATATAGGAACGGATTTGAAAAAAAAAAAAAAAAAAAAAATTAAACTGAACAGTTTCAGAATCAAGAGAAATCAATTTTATTAAATGATGAGAGACGTAAGGAGAGAGAACGTGGTGAATGAAATGATTTAGAACAGTTACCTAGGTCGGCGTCTTTTCAACTGCACGCTTTGTACTGACCGTACAGACACGTGTTCATCATCAGAAAGTAGATGACAGCTGTATTAAGAATAGACTTTACGCCTTCAGATTCTGATCACTGCTTCTGAGTTGATCAAGTTTCTCTTCTGGAAATACTCCTTCTGAAGTGTGCTGATATAAGTCTGAATGATCTTCTGATCCATTACTTCTGATATGCACAGCTTCTGGAGGTTCACTTCTTGGTTCTGCAGCTTCTGATAAGACAAAACTGTATCTACAGAAATTCTTAAGCTCTTTGTTTCATCAGAAACAAGTTTATCATCAAAACAGATGTTTATTGATTTGTCCACAATCAATGTTTCAATGTTGTATATTCTGTAGCATTTAGAGCATTCAGAATAATCAAGAAAGAAACATCAAAGCCTTAGAGGCAAACATCATAGATGGTTCCAAGACTAATAAGCTTCTTTTCTGAATTCCTACAAACATAGTTTCTTCAACAGATTTAAGAACCAGAACTTGGAAGACAATCTTTCTTCCCTTCAAGTGTTGAGAGCAACTTGAGTCCAGGTGTCATGTCATGTTGAATGTTGTCTTCTTTGTTATCAAGAGAATCTGCAAAAGAAATAATCTTTTTCTTTGGTACCCACATCTTCTTGGGTCCTTTCTTGTTAGATTTTCTCAAGTTCTGATTGAACTTGGGTTTGACATTATAAGCAATAGGAGGAACAGCATGATAATTTTTAATATAAGTTTCATGATATTTCCTAGGTTGTGTCACATGCTTCTTGGTGTGTGTTATGTGAAAACTTTGTGCATGTGAAGTGTGCCTAATATCATGAGAGTGGCCATACTTGAACTGATCATACAATGGCTTGTATGTGAGTTTCATTTCATCAACAGGTTCAAGTTTGTATGGGGTTTTACCCTCATAACCAATGCCTACTCTTTTGTTTCCAGACACAGCATATATCATAGAAGCTAGCTGACTTCTGCCAATACTTCTAGATAAGAACTTCCTGAAACTTAAATCATATTCTTTCAGAATATGGTTTAGACTAGGAGTGGATTTTTCTGAATCAGAAGGAGATCCAACATTATTGGATAATTTTAAAAGTTTTTCTTTTAATTCAGAATTTTCCAACTCAAGCTTCTTTGTTTCAAATTCAAATTGCTTTTTCAGCTTTTTGTATTTGAGACTAATCTGAGACTTGAGTTCCAGTAGTTCAGTTAGACCGGAAACTAACTCATCTCTAGTAAGTTCAGAAAATACCTCTTCAGAATCTGATTCTGATGTAGATTCTGATCCGTCATCTTCTGTCGCCATCAGCGCACAGTTAGCCTGCTCGTCTTCAGAATCATCTTCTGACTCATCCCAGGTTGCCATAAGACCTTTCTTCTTATGAAACTTTTTCTTGGGACTTTCCTTCTGAAGATTTGGACATTCGTTCTTGTAGTGTCCAGGCTCATTGCATTCATAGCACATGACTTTCTTCTTGTCAAATCTTCTGTCATCAGAAGATTCTCCACGTTCAAATTTCTTTGAACTTCTGAAGCCTCTGAACTTCCTTTGCTTGCTTTTCCAGAGTTGATTTACCCTTCTGGAAATCATGGACAGTTCATCTTCTTCTTCAGATTCTGATTCTTCAGGATCTTCTTCTCTAGCCTGAAAAGCGTTAGTGCATTTCTTGATATTTGATTTTAATGCAATAGACTTACCTTTCTTTTGAGGCTCATTTGCGTCCAGCTCTATTTCATGACTTCTCAAGGCACTGATAAGCTCTTCCAGAGAAACTTCATTCAGATTCTTCGCAATCTTGAATGCAGTCACCATCGGACACCATCTTCTGGGTAAGCTTCTGATGATCTTCTTTACATGATCAGCCTTGGTGTATCCTTTGTCAAGAACTCTCAATCCAGCAGTCAGAGTTTGAAATCTCGAAAACATCTTTTCAATGTCTTCATCATCCTCCATATTGAAGGCTTCATACTTCTGGATTAAAGCTAGAGCTTTGGTCTCCTTGACTTGAGCGTTTCCTTCATGAGTCATTTTCAAGGACTCATATATATCATAGGCTGTTTCCCTGTTTGATATTTTCTCATACTCAACATGAGAAATAGCATTCAGCAAAACAGTTCTGCATTTATGATGATTCCTGAAATGCTTCTTTTGATCATCATTCATTTCTTGCCTTGTCAGCTTTACGCCACTGGCATTTACTGGATGTTTGTAACCATCCATCAGAAGATCCCATAGATCACCATCTAGACCAAGAAAGTAACTTTCCAGTTTATCTTTCCAGTATTCAAAGTTTTCACCCTCAAATACCGGCGGTCTTGTATAACCATTGTTACCGTTGTATTGCTCAGCAGAGCCAGATGTAGATGCAGGTGGATTTGTCGGAGTTTCACCAGCCATCTTTTAAATGAAGCGTTTTTCTCTTCCTGAATCTTTTCTAAACACGGTTAAGTGCTTGCACCTTAGAACCGGCGCTCTGATGCCAATTGAAGGATAGAAAAACACTTAGAAAGGGGGGGATTGAATAAGTGTGACTTTAAATCTTGGACGATAAAAATAAATTGCACAATTATTTTTATCCTGGTTCGCTGTTAACGAAGCTACTCCAGTCCACCCCCGCAGAGATGATTTACCTCAACCTGAGGATTTAATCCACTAATCGCACGGATTACAATGGTTTTCCACTTAGTCCACGACTAAGTCTTCCAGAGTCTACAGATCACAACTTGATCACTCCAGGAACAACTGCTTAGTTCACTCCTAAGACTTTTCTAGAGTATACTGATCAACCTGATCACTCTAGTTACAAACTGCTCAGCCAACTGCTAAGACTTCCTAGAGTATACTGATCACACGATCACTCTAGTTCCTTACAACTTAATGTAATCTATTCAAGAGTTTACAAATGCTTCTTAAAAGCTATAATCACAAACTGTGATATTTCTCTTACAGTTTAAGCTTAATCTCACTAAGATATTACAAAAGCAATGTAGTGAGCTTTGATGAAGATTCTGAGCTTTGATTGAATAGCGTTTCAGCAAGTTTATTTTCGTTCAGAGTTGTTAAGAATTGGTAACCTTGCTTCTCATCAGAACTTCATATTTATAGGCGTTGAGAAGATGACCGTTGAATGCATTTAATGCTTTGCGTGTTCCGTACAGCATCGCATTTAATGTTATACGCTTTTGTCAACTACCTCGAGCCTTGTTCACGCTGTGTCTACTGACGTTGCCTTTAGTAGCTTTAACGTTCCTTTTGTCAGTCAGCGTAGTCTGCCACGTGTACTTTCTTCTGATCTGATGTTTGTGAATATAACGTTTGAATATCATCAGAGTCAAACAGCTTGGTGCATAGCATCTTCTGATCTTCTGATCTTGAAGTGCTTCTGAGCGTGATACCATCTTCTGATCTTCAGTGCTTCTGATCTCTTGTTCTTCTGATGCTTCCATAGACCCATGTTCTGATTCTGCTTCGACCATCTTCTGATGTCTTGCCAGACCATGTTCTGATGTTGCATGCTGAACCATTTGAGACACAACTTCTGAGCGCTGAATTATGCGTACTCTTTATATATATTTCCTGAAAGGGAAATTGCATTGGATTAGAGTACCATATTATCTTAAGCAAAATTCATATTATTGTTATCATCAAAACTAAGATAATTGATAAGAACAAATCTTGTTCTAACAATTGTGGATAATGGTTAAGAGGCCTGCAAAAAGGATAAAGGGGTTGGTAGAGGGAAGCGTCGGTATATTTTATTCATCACCGGAGAAGCACCCAGGAGAACGTCTCGTCAAAGGAGACGATAAAGAGGAAGATTATGGAACTGATGTCCATCCACAAGAAAAACGGAAGCACCTCAACCAAAACTCCAGAAAGACTGAAGATCAGGTTCCAAGGCAGCAAGAAAGTTGAAGGGACCTCGAATAAAACCTACCTTATGGTCATAGCAGTCATGGTCAAGCACTTAGATGTGTCATAATTACTTATCGATGGAGACAGCTCCTGTGATATAATGTATTCAGATTTGTTCAAGAAGATGAGTCTGAAGAAAGAAAATTTATAGTCCTACGAAGGATCGGAGTTGCACAAATTCAACAGCATGACCACCCGCTTGGGAGGAAATAGAGAACTAATCATTTATATGGGAGAAGGAAGAGACATCATGATCGTAGACTCACAGCTCATTTTAGTCCCTTGCAATAGTGTTTACAATTGTATCCTCGGTAGACCCTTCACAGTGGCCCTCAAGGTCGTGGCCTCACCGGTCCACCTCAAACTCAAATTCCACAATCTTCATGGTAAATTGGTCATGGTCGATATTGGCCTCGGAGGAGCCCAAATTATCTACCAGGCACTACAGTAATACCAAAGGGGGTGCAAGGCTATGGAGGTCATGTAGATTCCCTCATCATCTAATTGAGGACCGTGAGCATCTGGACTCCTGCATGAAGAAAAAATCATGTCGGCCTAATGGCCAGAAGTGGCTGACCTAACAAACTATAAACCGAGGAGAACAAGCGATAATGACTCGTCTGTTTACATTTACGAGTTTATGTTTGACATTATCTCTTGAACAACTAATTACTTCACAAGTGTATTGTGATATCTCCATTATAAATGAACAAACCACAAGTTCTGAAATTTCTTTTTTTATGATCTTGTAAGGTAACGGCGAGTCTGGGGTACAACCGAAGGAAACAAAACCCCAAGACAAATACTTATGGTGTTTTCATAAACACCACAAGTATATGACTACATCAATCAAAACCCCACAACGCATAGCACACACACAAAGAAAGTGGCAAAACCACTTGAAACAACTATAATTTCCCCTACCCACCCCTTACCCCCTCTTGGTATCTAGCCACTCTAAAGGTCATGATGGGTCTACCACATATCAGCCTCAGACTAGGTTTCACTTAGGGGGAAGGGAGTATCGACCCTTGGCCATGAACTTCCCTAGAGATGTCAAATAAACTTTAAGGGAAGACCTCTTTGTGCAAAGTCTAGAGCAATTTACTCAAGATCAAATACATATGCCTTAAACAAGTAAACTCAACGACACAACATCAATTTCATTTTACTCACACTTCTTAGTACTGGGTATTATAATACCCAAAAAAGAAAGAAAAAAAGAAAGAAAAAAAGAAAGAAAAAAAGAAAGGAACAAATAATCCATAAGGGAGACTATCTTTCCATATTTAAGCATAGGGTCTAACCATACTTCCTCCCTTAAAATGCATAAAGGAGAATTAAAAATGCTCTATGAGCTGCAAGGCATTCTCAAAGGACTTTCAAATGGCCTTGAAACTAGAATAGGATAATTCATTTAATTTCTGATCCAAGAAAGCATTCTTAAGGCGCAGGTTTTCAAGGTCTCCCTGAGCGGTAGAAAGAGACGCCTTCGTAGCAGATAAAGTAGTTTGTGCATAGACAAGAGATTTATCCTTTCTTGCTATGCCCCTTCCCAATAGTTTGACCTAATCGATTAACGAGCTAGGAAGATTGAGGGCACTCAAGGCATCACCTATCTCGGTAAGAGAAATAGAAGCTTTATGTACTTCTTACAATTATGTATCTCATTGAAGTGTTAGGTTACGAATACTATCCTCCAACAATTGCTTCTCCTTGTGTCGTTAATCAGACGAAAAATAATCCAAACAATTGGCCCCGCCAATAGAAAGAATGGTAGAGGAACCCCAAGTATAATACACCAAACTTGAATGCTCCTCTTCAAGATCCTTGGCAGTCAGGATGGAAATGATGACCTAGCATCACCAAGAAGATAGGAGCCTAAGGACCTAATGTATGTGACACTCGCCATGGATCATTGAAGACGCTAGTGCTCCTAAGAGTATTACAGATAACTGAATTTATGACAAAGGGCAAGAATGTTTAAAACTCACCAAAAATGACCTTCCTCTCCTCCTTGGTACGAGTGTCCATCAACATGCGAGTTTTAATAAGTCATTATAGGCGTTTCCATGAAATTTGTTCCTAGGGAGTTACACCCTCAGCATGACCTAACTCTTTAATGAAAGTAACTTTCATACCCCAAAATTTTCCCATCATATTTCAAAATATTTTGGCTCAAGCACTGAGAAATAAGCTTGACTATCTCTCTCCTAAGCAATCAACCCACAATTAGGGTTTAGCTTCTCTCAAAGATTAAATCAAGTTCTAAGACCTCAAATGGATCCCATGGCCTCTCATATGCTTCAAAGGGTCCTCATGCCAATTTCCAAGCTCTGATTCATAATATTGCTCAGTCAACTGCTCAAATGGTCAACAGTCGACCAATTGGACCTAAAAGTTAACTATGGTCAAATTACAGTCAAAACTCCTGATTTTTGGTCAACATCAATATTTTGAAGTCACATTCATCATATGATCAAGGGTTGATCATGATTCATCAAGGAAAGATCAGAAATCCACAAATGTCCAAGTTACTAAATTAGGGTTTCTAGGAGAAAGTCAACCCAACTTTAACTGGTCATATCTCTCTCATACTTTATCAGAAATTCCTCAATCAAAGCTTATTCTCAAGGAAATTTAATTCTCTACAACTTTGATGTTGTGCCCAAGGTCAAGAAATGCTTCCGCCTAAGAGATATAAGTCAAAACATTACAGGTCCTTCTAGAAGCTCACGAAAAGCTGTTTTTTATCAAAGCCCATATCATCAAGATAAAATTTCCAAAAGGAAAAAAGGTTCCAAAGTGGCTTGTAGGGGACATCTTAAGATTTTCAAAAAGTCCTAGAACATGGTCGTGTGACAAAAATTGAAGGAGATATGAGGCTCAGAAGTTGGTCGATTCTCAAGAAAAACACAAAATCCTAATTGCACAATTTGGTGTTTTTGGACTAATGGGCCTAAAGAATGGATCACAAACGTGTCTATGGGCTTTATAAACGTCCTTAAACTAATTATTTTATTTTTGTCACATTTATTTTATTTATTTGAATTTTAATTCATTTAAATACTAATAAATCATGTAAAATATGAAATAATTAGTTTAAATCAAAGATTAATATTCCCAATCAAATCCAATCATCCAAATATGCTTATTTTGATAGAAAACTTCGTGGTGAATGTGATCGAAAAATATTTAATCAATATTGAGACAAAAATAGAAAGAAATAATTCAAATTTTCAATCAAACTCTTTTCTCCAATTACATGATATATTTCCTAAACCATTGACCTAATTCTTTCACATATATATACATATCCACTCAGCATTGCAAAGGGACAAGAGAGAGAGAGAGAGAGAGAGAGAGAGAGAGAGAGAGAGAGAGAGAGAGAGAGAGAGAGAGAGAGAGAGAGAGAGAGAGAGAGAGAGAGACAGAGAGAGAGAGAGACAGACAGAGAGACAGAGAGAGAGAGAGAGAGAGAAACTAGGGCTTTCACGTTACAAAAAAAACATCAAGAAACTAGGGCATGGGCGAATCCTTTTTTAGAGGATTTCAATCAATTCCAGCCGCCCCTTCATGCTATAGAAGGTGTCAGGAACCATCCCCAGCCATCGATGAAGCTTGCAGCGCTACGGATCTCCCCTACCCGTATTGCACCATTGGTAAAGATTTCTGTATTTTCAAACTCACATGTTACACGTTATTCATCACATCCACGCGCATGTTCATATTTATAATGATGTTTAGGGTCGTTTACACCCATCGTTTGCGAGTTTACATGCATAAATCAAATATCACTATTATTGAGTGCATAAGCTTTAACCTCTTTGTTTTCATGGTTACGGACATTTTCAGACGAAACTAACAGCACCGTTGAACTCGCAACGTTCCAATTAGTGGATCTGGGCTCTTGGTGTTCTTGTTTACCTTGTTTTGTTGCAGGATAGGAAATTGCAAGATTGCTAGGAAATATGGTTGCAAAAGTCGTAGCTAAACCGTAGGAATTCCGTAGCTAATTTGGGGCTGAAACGATGAAGACGATGAAGACTTTTGACCACACACGCGTGCTGCTTCCATTGGACAGTCAACCATTCACTCTCTCTCTCTCTCTCTCTTCGTAATTGGCTAGTGCGCAACAGCAGGCCCCATGCTGACTGGATTGTTTGACTCCTTTTCCCATTAACTCTTATTTGTATATTTATTTTATTTGACCGGTATTAATAACAGTGAAGATACAGAGCTTGAATGGTAAAGTTGAGGAGTAATAACCCAAGGGACCTAGGCTCGATTCCAGTGTCCCACATATTTGTTTTTTCGTTTGGTTTGCATTCTCACAAGATTCAGTGTGTCATCCCCTACGCGAACATACAACACACCCTCAACGACAGCCCTTGGATCTCCATCGAGGCCATATCTGAAGGACCAGAACGCTTTTCCACCATACACCATCTGAAGCGCATCGCACTTGATTCCTATTGATCCAGCGCAGCTCACCTAGCGTGGCCATGGTGCACCTTCAATGTTTATACTCTTGGATCTCCAGCGATCAAGATCTAAGGGCCATGAGCTTACAGGACCACCATGCTCCCTCAGGAAAGCGTTACACTGAATCGGTGCCAGTTTTTTTTTTGATTATTTATTTATACAACTAGTTTTTATTCTTTAAAATCAATTACAATTTTTTTTAAATTTAATTAATTAGAACAAAACCTTTTTCTTTAATAATAAAAAACAAAGTTTAATTTTTTAGATTTATAATATTTAATCCTGATTCTATTTAGCCTTTGATTTTATTTTTAGGGTTTTTTATTTTTAACTATATTTATAATTTTAGGTTTTTTTTTTACCTTTAATTTTTGGCTTGGCTTGCTGGCATATTCTATTAACCATGGTTAACTTGTCCCCGTTCGGGGTTTGCCTTTTGTCTTATGCTGCAAGTTTACAATTTTAATTTTTTATTTGTTTATTTTATTGTAACTGCCAACTGCCCCAAAGCCTTGTAAAAAGCTTTCTACCTTTCTGCCTTTAATTTCTGTTACCCTCAGGGTTTTATTGTAATAGTTTAGGATTTTATTTTCCGCCTTTATTTTTCTGCCCACAGATGTTTATTGTAATAGCGTAGGAACTTTTAAATTCTGCCTTTATTTTTAACTGCGTGGTTAGTAATCCTAGGGAGTGCAAGCCTTGCTAAAATTAACATAGCTCACTAATTACAAGATAAAATATCTGAACTGAATCACTTGATTGTGCCACACACACGCCTTTGGGGTAACCTCTCTTGTTGCCTTGTTACCTGTTGCCTTTTTAATTACTATTCTAAAATAGTCAAGTCCCTCGATTCTAAGGATACCTAAGCAAAACAAATGTTACTCTCAGTTCATCATCAAAGGATATTGTCCCTCGAAGTTGCCTCGGTAAATGATGATTGTCCCAATTGCTAAGGTATCATCGCCTGTTGCCTAAAGAAGATTAATGACTATTATATCCTTCCCTGAGACTACCTGCCTTCTATATGGTACGGACAGTCTTATGGAGAACGATAATTCCGATGACCCTTCAACATCCAATGAAAGGACTTTCTACCCTTTCATGGTATGGATAGTGTGGACCTCCGTTTTTTTCGGGCCATACCTCTGAGCGGGAGAGATACGTGAACTGACTCTTTTTTATCGCTTATGCTTTCGCATTTTTGAAAATTCACAGAGTCGCCACCGACCTTTTATTTTATCCAATTAAGGAAAGGTTTATAAAAGAAACAGAAAAAAGACCTTTAAGAAATTCTGGGTAAGGGGGTAGGTTATACAAAGGGAAGGTGTTAGCACCCTTTGTATCCATGGTTATCCATGGGCTCTTAAGTTTGCTTAGCTCACTTGTTTTTCGATCATTTTTCAATTGCTTTAGAATGCTCATATGTGGTTTCAAATACCTTTGTAAATTGAATTTGTAATGATCCTTGTGCGGATGTATACAAAATGTTTGTTTATCTTTCGAAAGATGTTTTGAAAAGAACGTTAACTTTGTAATGATCTGTGTTTGGATGTATACAAAGTATTGTCTTTTTGGAAAGTTTTGTTTTGAAAAACAACAGTGTATGAGAATTTTGTTTGTTTTGATTTGAGCAAGCAAACTAGGAGGTCTACCCTGAGTTGTAAGGTCTTTATCCTTATTTCCTTTAAAAATCTATCCTTTCACCGGATACAAACAAAAGGTTCGATTTTGTACTCGAAACAGTGGAATTTTGACTTTGATTTTGAAAAGAATGAGAAGGGATTACCTTAAAAGGTGCAAGTGTGATTGTGTTTGGATTCAGATATTTTATCTTTGAAGTTAGTGATCTAACAGTTCAATTTTATCTTTGACATACACGCAGTTTATATTTGCTGGAAATTAAAATGCGAAAATGTAAAGTGCAGAAAGTAAATCTACGCTATTACATCGATTGTGCAGGAAATGTAAACTAGCCTATTTACATGAATTTGACATCCTATACATTTATCTAGGAATTTAAATTGCAAGAAAAATAAAAGGCATGTTTTTGGATTTTTTTTTATGATTGATTTTAATTATAATTAATGCATGATTAATTAAATTAAAATGAAGAAAAAAGATGAAAATAAATTTAAACCTAGAAATTAAGTTTAAAAAAATGTACAAAATATTTGTCAATTAATTTTAAAACAAAACTAATTTTTTTTGGAATTTTTGAAATTGATTTGAAATTGATTAAGCTAATTAAAACATAATTATGCAAATAATTATACAAATAATTAAAACTTAAAGAGAAAATTATCCTAAATATGTACAAAATTAGTTTATAACATATAAACAATATTTAATATAAAGAACAATTTTTTTTATGATTTTTTGATTGGTTAGAATAATTAAAAAGCAAATATATAAATATATACTAATTAATTATGCAAAATATTGAAATTTTGAAGAAAAATAAAACATTTTTATTTCAGAAAATAATATATTATTATAGAAGTCTAAAAATATTTTTTGTGTATTTTTTGGATTTTTAAAACTATTTTTAATTAATTTTGCAAAGAAAATTAAAATAAAATCGAAAATAAAAGGATACATGATCATGTGTGATTAATCTGAGAGTCCATGGTATGGGGATTCATTCTGATGCGTTGGATGAGTCATTAAATGAGATCAGATGGCCCAGATATTGAGGCACGTGGTAAAAGTTACACCTGCAAAGCACAGAATCAGAGACAAATTTAAAAAACACGCGCGCATGCCAGCCAATAGGGTGAGGACACGCATCATCTTCAACCTCCAGACAACACCTTTGACAGCGCTTTTGTAAAAAAGCGCTATAATAAGTGATGCTTAAGCCTGCAAAATAGCGAATAGGTGTAAACGTGAATATAAATTTGGCGCGACATGCCCATTCAATTCGTCTAGTCCATACGAATTCAGTGGTACCACTTAGAACCTGTAATTTTGCTTATTTCAGAAAGCCCTAATTTGGAGAGTATGAACCCTAAAATGGTAACTTCGTATATAAGCAACCAAACCTTAATTAAATGTCCAGAAACGATCTACACACCACACTAAGTTCAAATATATGTCTACATCTTGCTAGATATGCGTGTGTTATGAGATATAAGTTAGTTTTAGTTTGAACAAACCGTGGCCTAGGTAGCTCGATTTATGAGGTTTCAAGACTTGGAAATGATTGAGATATGTTCAGTGATGCTTGAGGAAGGTATTAGAATGTTTAGTTTGTATGGAAAGTGACTGGAATTCAAAATTCGAATTTGAGATTTCTTTGAAAAGTTTCAAGTGATTACAAGTGTGTTACAAGCAAGGCTTTGTTTCTGAACTTGTCTCCCTTATTACTGAAGTATGCTAGCCTATATATAAGCATTGAAGTGCTTAAAATCTAAGCTAGAAAGCAATAAGTGCTTTGTTGAATTTTTGACTTTTTCCACATGTGTAGCTTGGCATTTAAGCCACTATGGCTTGATTTTCTTCTCTCCCTCTGCTGTACTTTGGCTTGGGACAGAGTTGAATGATTCTCTTGATGAGTCATGCTTGGAATTCAAGCTATGCATTATCCTTCCATTTTCCTTTTTAAATTTAATCTTATATGTGATAAAATTAAATCAAAATGGATAAAAATGATGTGGGCTTTGTCTTGGTCGTGGGAGGCCCATTATATTATGGAAATGATGTTTGAACCATGAAAACTTGGCCCCATTTGGAAAAAATACATTTTTGAGCAATGTTGATTTCATGTATTTTCCCAAAATTTAGCCAACTTCAACAAGGTGTAAATCCCTCAATTTTTGTCATATGAAGGAGATCTTGCACTTTTTGGAAACCTCAAAGAGTCCTCTAACCAATGTCTTTGGTCTCATGTCAAAATGATTTTTGAGGCTCCTTGTGTGTCCTTTTGAAAAAAATGTCTTTTTGTTGACTTTGAAAATGACCTGTAATGTCTTTGGTCATATTTTTCAAATGGTGAATGCAATGACCATGGGATCAATTGCATTTGAAAGATAATTGAATTTCCTTCAAAATGAGCTTTGGTTTGAATTTTTTGGATGAAGGATGAGAGAGTTATGACCAGTCAAAGTTGAGTTGACTTTTCAGGCAAAAATCCTAATTTTGAATCTTAGGGTTTTGTTGATTTTTGATCTTTCCTTGATGAATTATGATCATCCAATGATCAAATGATGAATCCTTTGACAAAATATGGACTTTGACAAAAAAAATCATTTTTGACTGTCTGTTGACTTTTTGGTCAAACGGGTCGTCTGTTGACTGTTTGAGCTGCTGACGGTGCGTCTGAGTGAATTGAAGTTTGAAAATTTGTATGATGGTACTTTGAGATATATGGATGTGCATGAAATCCATTTGAGGTCTCAAAAACTTGTTTCTCCTGTAAAAACAAGAAAACCCAAGTCAGGGACTGTTTGTGTAGGAGACAGTTAAGCGTACCTGATTTTTGTGCAGTGTTGAGTCTCTGTTAATCGCGTGATATTCAGAAGACTTCTAGAACAAAAATCTTGGAATTTTGAATTGTAAAAGATTGATTTGATTGATGGTACAAAACACTAAGAATTGTACTGCCAGCAGTTTGGCTGTCGACTGACTGTTCAGGTATTGACGTAGCAGTTAGAGTGAAAAATCAACAGTCAAAGTTAATTTTCTTTTTTTGTTGTTTTTGTTTTTGTTTTATGTGAAAAATGAAAGTTTATTTACATGACTTGTTAACAAAAACACAGACATAATAAATAACTAATATTTACTGTATGCGGGCAAAATTACCGATAATGACCCTGAAAATCATTTAATGCACAGAAAAATGAATATTTGACTGGCAAAAAACACACAAAATATTATCTGAGTAATTAAGCAATATTATGACAAATAGTACAACATTTAATACTGACAGTACAAATATTACATACTATATTGAACAGTACGACGAATAAACGGTACATTTAAGAAATAAGAAATACGGCAAATTTTAAGAATGACGATTGATAACCCATGCTACAAATAGTAACATGTAGATGATTGGGAGCATAAGCATCCCAGGTCCACAGTGTTTCGGGCTATGTAGACAGAAGAAAGACATGATCACCGTAGCAATGGTGATGACCATAAGAAAACACGTTTCCCACCGCTTCGCCATTTTGTCGGGGAAGAAGAAAGGATGGATTATGAAGTAGCAATTTGAGAGATGAATTAGAATTTGATGTGAGATTTTTATGAGAAAATGAGAGGTATTTATAGAATGGAAAGAAGGATAGAGACGTTGGGGAATGATGTGATTCCGTACAAAAGGAAAATTTGAGTGGAAGTAAGATTTGAAAGAAAGTGTATGATAGTGTTGGGAAAAAGAGAGATGTAGAGAATAAAGTTAGGATTTGATTTTTGAAAAAGAGATTTGAAAATATTTTTGAAAATAATGGAATATAGTACCAAAATTAGTGGGAAACAAAAGATAATAATAATCTACTTGTTACCAGAACAGTCTGAGTTTCCTGATTCTGCGCCTGCAAAAAGATTTAACTCTGTACCAATTGTGTCAGTACTATTTATCTGTAAATAAATAAATAGCATGTGTGAAGTAATAAACAGTATTTGGCGTTTGCGTAAGAATAAATTCAACTGCAAGCCAAATTACTGTATAAGAAAAATTCTAAAAACTAAGTATTTCATATGTCAGGATATTTGTTGAAATAAAAATCCATGATTATATGAGACTCTTAAATTTCAGATTGGAGTTTTCTTGAAAAAAGATGCGGGCAAATTTTGGGGTATAACAGTTGCCCCTATTCAATCTTCTTAAACCTGAAGAGATTGTCTGAAATCTGAAGGTAGAAGATGATTGAATATTTAGATGCCCTGAAAATTTGCACTTACCTTGATCAGAAGAGATGTTGGAAGTTGCATTTGAATGTCGTCTGCGAAATGTTGTTGGCAGATTGAAACATTACCTGAGATGGGCTTTCAGATGCCACCTGGTAAATGTGTTGAGGGTTTGTTCATCAGAATGAATCCATTGATTATATCTGGATGAAGGATTTGAAAGTCTTTGTGTTGACTGTTTCGGAACCGTCCAAGGTTACCGCTTTAAGTCTAGGAGGATGATTGCTACGGAACTTGTCCAAAGTTTTTCCTGCTTTAGATTTTGAAAGTTGATCATTGTGGAACCGTTTGAGGTATCAGCTTTAGATCTTTGATGTTAGATCATCCTTGAACCGTCTGAGGTATCGACTTTAGATCTTCAATGTTAGATCGTTCTGGAACCGTCTGAGGTATCAACTTTAGATCTGCAATGTTAGATCGTTCTGGAACCGTCTGAGGTATCAACTTTAGATCTTCGATGTTAGATCGTTCTGGAACCGTCTGAGGTATCAACTTTAGATCTTCGATGTTAGATCGTTCTGGAACCGTCTGAGGTATCAACTTTAGATCTTCGATGTTAGATCGTTTTGGAACCGTCTGAGGTATCAACTTTAGATCTGCAATTTTAGATCGTTCTGGAACCGTCTGAGGTATCAACTTTAGATCTTCGATGTTAGATCGTTTTGGAACCGTCTGAGGTATCAACTTTAGATCTGCAATGTTAGATCGTTCTGGAACCGTCTGAGGTATCAACTTTAGATCTTCGATGTTAGATCGTTTTGGAACCGTCTGAGGTATCAACTTTAGATCTGCGATGTTTGTTTTTGAGTTGATAAGTGATCAGAATGAATCTTTGGCTTGATTATATCTGAGAGAATCGTTCATGGAATTCAGGTGAACACTGCATGTGATTGAGAATATCTTTGTTGAAGATATCCGTCTACCTGAAAAATCAAGTTAGTGATATGCAATGTTTATGATGCATGTAATGTGAGATATTCTCGAGTTAAAGGAGAAATATGCATGTTATGTTGTGTATGAATATGCGTATGAATACGCGCATGATGCATGATGTATGATGTATGAATGTGATGTCAAGCTTCTATTTGGGAAAATAAATTTCCGCTAGTCATCTGGATATGACTATATTGTGATTGTTGATGATCTTTTGTCTTGTTTGAGTACCCTCGGCTGGGGAAATTCTTTGAGAACCATGGTACTCTGTTGAAGGATCTTTGACTATCACTTGGGAATGAAAGGTAGCTGGAAGTGTTGATGCCCTTTTAAATGGGAATGAGGAAGATACATAATCCTCCGATGCACTATCTGACCAAGTCCGGGTGCGGGGATCACACCTTCTGAAGATAGTAATCTGGAACAACCCTGCTGGGGGATAAGACTTCTTTTGAAGAGAAAATCTCTTTTGAGGAATTTGCTGAGAAATGGGCTTCTCTTGGGGATTTTCTTCTGATGGGATGATGTCCAGATAATTGGGACATTACCTGAATGCTATTCCTGTTTTTCCTGGTAAACATCAATCATATTCAAATGCACATGTTCATTCAGAATTATCATTGGGACGTTTACGTATTTAAAACAGAAAAAGTGAAAATGGTGATTTTTGAGCCTAAGCTGCATTGATTTTTGAAAAAGAGTCATGATAGGCTGATTAGCACAGGGAGACAATAATCCTAGAAGTAGGAAACTGTCATAAAGTTTTGGAAAATATTTATAAAGATAAATAGCTATGTGAAAACAATCCAGTCAAGTTTCAATTCTGCTATTGCCAATCTGTCTTCGAGCATCTCATCCCTCACTTGTTGGAAGAAAGTGATTGGACTGATCGGTGTCTTTGAGGTGTTGAATCTTGATGGTGAGTAGGCAGCTGAATGGAACATAGTTGTATGCTTCATTCCCTAACTTTTGGCTAGGCTGCCCTTTCAGGTTTTCAGCCTACCGGGATAGTATTTGTTTAGTCTCTAATTTTTGCCTGGACCGCCCTTTCGGGTTTTCAATCCACCGAGACGCTCATTTTTTGCCTAAGTTGCCCTTTCAGGTTTTCAACTTAGCGAGCTGTTTTTTTCTTTTTAAGCGAAGTATTTTTTGACTATGTCAGCATTCACCGGGTGTGGGAAATCCTCGCCATCCATGGTGGTAAGCAACATGGCGCCGCCGGGGAATATTTTCTTGATTATGAATGGTCCCTCGTAGGTGGGAGTCCATTTGCCTCTGGGATCACCTTGTGGTAAGATGATGCGTTTGACAACCAAGCCACCAGTTTGGTATGCTTGACTTTTGACTTTTTTGTTGAAGGCTTTGATCATACGCTTTTGGTATAGCTGACCATGACAAATAGCTGCGAGCCTTTTCTCATCAATCAAGTTTATCTGGTCCAACCGTGTTTGAATCCAATCGTCTTCGTCTAGATTGGCTTCTTTCATAATCCTTAGGGAAGGAATATGAATTTCAATTGGAAGAACTGCCTCCATACCATAGACTAAGGAGAATGGAGTTGCCCCCTGTTGAAGTACGCGCAGATGTGCGATAACCATGAAGAACGAAAGGTAACATCTCATGCCAGTCTTTGTAGGTTATTGTCATTTTTTGTATGATTTTCTTGATGTTCTTGTTGGCAGCTTCCACCGCGCCGTTCATCTTTGGTCGATATGGAGAAGAATTATAATGTTTGATCTTGAACTGTGTGCAAAGTTCAGTAATCATTCTGTTGTTTAGATTTGTGCCATTGTCCGTGATAATCCGTTCAGGGATGCCGTACCGACAAATGAGATTGTATTTGATGAACCGGGCCACCACATTCTTGGTAACAGAAGCAAATGAAGCTGCTTCTACCCACTTTGTGAAGTAGTCAATAGCGACCAGGATAAAGCGATGTCCGTTGGAGGCAGTAGGTTTGATTTCTCCAATCATATCAATACCCCACATTGCAAAAGGCCAAGGAGCCGTCAGGACGCTTAATGGAACTAGAGGTACATGTACTTTGTCAGCGTATATCTGGCATTTGTGATAGGTTCGGGAGTGATGATGGCAGTCTGTTTCCATGGTAGACCAGTAATAACCCGCTCTAAGGATCTTTTTAGCCATTGTATGTCCACTGGAATGAGTACCGAAGGCACCATTGTGTATTTCTTCCATGATCTGTTCTGCTTCCTTCTTGTTTACACAGCGAAGTCGAGTCATGGTTACGTTTGTATAAGGTTCCATTGCTTAGAAAGAATTTGGCAGCAAATCTCCTTAGAAACTTTCTGTCGTTAATGGATGCCCCTTCAGGGTACTCCTGAGCTTCGAGATATCTTTTTACTTCATGGAACCATGGTTTTTCCTCGGTTCCTTCGGTATTGATCTCATTGCAATATGATGGTTCATCTTGCCTGTAAATGGTGATCATAGGCGCCTCGTTGTCCCACCTGACTTTGAACATAGATGACATGGTAGCTAAAGCATCAGCTAGTTGATTTTCCTCGCGTGGGATGTGTTCGAAAGTGATTTCTTCGAAGTAAGGAATCAAACTCAGCACATATTCTTTGTAAGGAATTAGATTTGGGTGCTTTGTGTCCCATTCCCCTTTGACTTGGTAGATTACCAAGGCCGAGTCTCCGTAGACTTCCAGGAATTTGATTCTTAGATCGATTGCAGCTTTAAGACCCAGAATACATGCTTCGTATTCGGCTATATTGTTAGTGCAATTGAAGCATAACCTGGCAGTGAATGGTGTATGACCTCCTGCGGGGGAAATGATCACAGCTCCGATGCCATTGCCAAGTGCATTAGAAGCTCCGTCAAAAACCATAGTCCACCGGGATCCTGGCTCGGGTCCTTCTTTTGGTCCTGGTTGTTTGTAGTCATTGACTAGCATAATGTCTTCGTCTGGGAAGTCAAAGTTCAATGCTTGATAATCATCCACTGCTTGATGAGCCAGATGATCAGCTACCACACTTCCTTTGATTGCTTTTTGTGAAGTGTATTGAATGTCATATTCTGTTAAGATCATTTTCCATCTCGCTATTCTTCCAGAGAGAGCAGGTTTTTCGAACACGTATTTGATGGGATCCATCTTGGAGATTAGGAAAGTGGTATGATTTAGCATGTATTGTCTTAGTCGGCGAGCCGTCCAAGCTAAGGAACAACAAGTTTTTTCGAGTAGTGAGTATCTTGTTTCACAATCGGTAAACTTTTTGCTAAGATAGTAGATTGCGTGCTCCTTTCGGCCGGATTCGTCATGTTATCCTAGTACACACCCCATTGAGTCTTCTAACACAGTTAGGTACATTATCAGAGGTCTGCCTTCCACAGGTGGCAACAAGATTGGAGGTTTTTGGAGATATTCTTTGATTTTGTCAAAGGCTAACTGGCATTTGTCATTCCACCTTTCCACTTGATCTTTCTTCAACAGTTTGAAGATCGGCACACAAGTAGTAGTCATGTGGGCAATAAATCGGGCGATGTAATTTAGACGTCCCAAGAATCCTCTGACTTGTTTCTCGGTACGAGGTATAGGCATTTCTTGAATGGCTTTAACCTTGGCGGGATCAACCTCAATACCTTTGCTGCTGACGATGAAACCTAAAAGTTTGCCGGATCTTACTCCAAAGGTACACTTATTTGGGTTCAGTCGCAACTTGTATTTCTTGAGTCTGTCAAACAACTTGTGTAAATGACCCAGATGTTCTTCCTCGGTGTTGGATTTTGCAATCATGTCATCGACATACACCTCTATTTCTTGATGAATCATATCATGAAATAGCGCTACCATTGCACGTTGATAGGTTGCTCCTGCGTTTTTCAGACCAAAGGGCATTACTTTGTAACAAAAGGTTCCCCAGGGTGTTGTGAAGGTTGTTTTTTCCATGTCTTCGGGTGCCATCTTGATTTGATTGTACCCTGAGAATCCGTCCATAAAGGAGAATACCTTGCATTGTGCGGTATTGTCAACCAGTACATCGATGTGTGGTAAAGGGAAATCATCTTTGGGGCTTTCCCGGTTCAGATCTCTGTAGTCCACGCACATTATGACTTTCCCGTCTTTTTTAGGTACAGGCACGATGTTAGCTATCCAAGGAGGATAACTTACAACTTTTAGGAATCCGGCATTGAACTGTTTTTCAACCTCGTCTTTGATCTTTTTTGACATATCAGGCCTACTCCTTCGTAGTTTCTGTTTGACTGGAATGCTACCTTCTTTGATTGGCAGGCGATGAACTACAATGTCCGTGTCAAGGCCTGGCATATCTTCATAGGACCAGGTGAATATCTCGACGTAGTCTCGCAGCATTTGAATCAGTCTTTGCTTGATGTTGTGTTCTAAATCAGCCCCTATTTTGACTTCTTTCTTTTCTTCGTTGCTGCCCAAGTTGATGACCTCAATTGGCTCCTCGTGAGGCTGTATGGCCTTGTCTTCTTGTTCTAGCAGCCTTGCAATTTCTCTTGGCACTTCACAATCTTCCTCACTTTCGTCCTCAGTTTGGTAGATCGGACTTTCAAAGTCATGACGGGCAATAGCAGAATCGTTGTTGACTGGATCCAGAGTGTATGTGAATCTGCATGTTAGTTATGTGAGTATGTGTGAAGAAAAAACATAGCTATTTGAAAGCGAAGAAAGAAAGAAAAAGGATCACAAAATTTTAAATATGCAAGCGTCCCATGATTTTATTGAATGCACATGATCATGATATGATAAGCCTTTATAAAAGGACCATTGCGCTTTGGGCAAGGCACACGGCTTTCAGGCTCATGATTCGATTGTTCAGGAACCATTTTTATCTTTGCACAATATACACAAAGAAAACAGGAAATGGCATTTACTCCTGGTCAAAGGAGATCACATCCTCAGCTTTCCAGTTGTTCAATCCACTGTTGTGAGCAGGGAGTACCCGGCTGTTCCAGTTGCAGTTGTCTTCTTCATCTTCCACAGCATTGATTTCATTAGTGGGAAAATGAGTCGGTGATCCTTCGGGATAAGGGATATACTCTGCTGGATACGAGAGCCCAGGCTGAGATATCTTTGTTGGCTGAGCGAGATGCTCGATAAGGCCGTCCCATGCAGTCGGGATGATGTTTTGAATAGAGACTTGTGCATCCTGGTGAGGAGTGTATTCTGACAGAAAGCAACCTTCGTTATTTGGTATTTCCCTGGCTTTTTCAAAAGCGAAATTGTCATCGTAATGTTCATCCCATCCAGTTGGGACAATGTCCTTCATAGCAATTTGTGAGCTCGGAGGAGCGGAATATTTCACCATATAGTCATATTTGTCGTTGGATTCTCCTAGCGTGTCCCATACTTCTTTGGGTGGATTTTGATATTGCTCAGTGACGGGACTTGTGAAACTTTCGTCATTTTCAATTTGATCACCCCATCCAGTCGGGGTAATGTCTTCCATAGCAACATAAGAATTCTGAGGTGTGGTATAATGATAATTATAACCGTCACTTGGTTCTCCCACAGCATCCCACATTCCCATGGAAATGGGTGGAATCTCATCTGGACATGGCTGAATGATATGGTTCAAGAACACTCCTTCATCTTCAATAGCGTTTACTTCTTGGCTGACGAAGTGTGACATTAATCCTCCAGAACGAGGACCTTGATCATTCTTTTGATTTTCACTATCATAGCCCAGGCCTAGCTTGTCAGACTTGTAGGGTATATCGGGAAGCTGTCCCCATACTGTGCAATCACCCTGTTCAATCATGGCTTTGGCATCTTTGAGAGAAGCCATAGTTGTAGTTGGAGTAGCAGGAATATGCTTGGTGGTAGAGACATCTGGGGAGACCACCTCAAATGATTGGCATGGAGTTTCGATGAATTCGTCCTCCAACTCAACATATTTGGAATTGCTTAGGTGACTAACCACATATTCCTCTTCGCCATAGACTGTGACAATCTTTCCTTTTACTGGATATTTTAACTTCTGATGCAGGGTAGAAGTTACAGCGTTTGCCCCATGTATCCAAGGGCGTCCAAGTAAACAGGAGTAGGCTGGGTGAATTTCCATTACGTAAAAGATAGAATCGAAGATTTGAGAACCCACTCTGATTGGGAGATTCACTTTTCCGTATACCGTTCTTGTTGACCCGTCAAAGGCTCTTACCACAACATCACTTGGTTGTAACACAATTCCTTCGAAGTCAAGCTTTTCTAGTACTGTTTTCGGTAACACGTTCAAAGAAGAACCGTTATCTACTAGCACATGAGATAAAGTGGTGCCATTACATTCAATGGAGATATGTAGGGCTTTGTTGTGATTTTTTCCAGCAGGGGTTAGATCCACATCAGAGAAACCGAGACCATTGTTCACGGTTAGATTGGCAACACAATTCTCAAATTGGTCGACTGAGATCTCTTGAGGCACATGCGCAGCTTTGAGGAACTTCATCAGAGCTTTGGCATGAGCTTCTGAATATTTTAGCAGAGATAGCATTGAGATTTTTGAAGCGGTGTGCCCTAGTTGCTCAACAATATTGTAATCACTCTTGCAGATGATTTTCAATATTTCCTCCATTTCTTGCTTTGATGGATCCTCAGCAGTGATCTCCACCGGGGTTTGGACTTGTTCAACTTGTGGCTCTTTGCCTCGAGCGCTGTTATCTTGATTAGGAACTGGGACTCGGACTGGACCAGCAGCAACATTTGGAGAAATTTCTGGTGAAAAGATTCTTCCACTTCTCGTGATCTTGCTGGTACCCACAATATTACCCACAGTTGGAGTAGTTAACTTTGCAGCCTCTTCAGTCGAGGTACCCTGCTTAACTCCATGAACATAAACATTAGTGTCGTATCCCCATGGGACAGCTTTGTCTGAGGAATATGGAAATGGAGTTGGACTAGCAATGACTACTGATGCCACTTTGAGTGTAGCAGAAATTTTGAATGGAGCCTTGACAGAGATTTTGAATGGTAAGCTGGAGATCACTGAGGCATCCTCTATTCTCATCCCGTTTGCAAAGACTTCGCACAGCACGTCCATAGAAGGGAGCCTCTCAAACATAATGATACGGCGATCCATCCACTTTTGAATTCCCATCCTCAGATTTTCACAACCATTGGGCAGGTATGAGCAATAAAAGCAGTCGGGGTCACACCCTGGAAAGTAACCAGCTTGGATTAGCTTTCCTTTGACTTCGCAGAGTGGAGTTGATAATTCGTTCACATCATAGATATAAACAGTGTCCAGGATAGCGTTAACACTTTTGTCATGCTTTGGCATAGGTGCAGTGATGACATTTGGAGTTTCTGGAGGATCGAACTCAATTTCCCCAGCATCTATCATATCTTGTATTTTATTTTTCAAGGCCCAGCAGTGATCTGCGTCATGTCCTGGACAGTTTGAGTGATAGGCACATGTCGCATCAGGGCGATAATTCGGAGAGGAAGTGTTGACATTCTTTGGAGGACCTTTTAATGTGATCAGATCTGCTTTTAGCAAGTGCTGCAATGCCTGAGAGATTGGCATGTTGATTCTGGTGAAATTTCTTCTTGGTGCATCTGGTCGATGCGTATATTTTGGCTGTTGATCTTTTTGAGGTGCAGATGCGGAGATCAAAACTGCCCCTACAGATTGATGCTGCTCACTTTTGCGACTTTTCTGAATTTGTGTTGCATTGGCCTCATTTCTCCCGCTGATGGGCCTTTTTGTAGTACCAGAGGAGGAACCTATTTGAATTTTTCCATTTTGAATGCCACTTTCGACACGTTCTCCGGTCAGTATCAGGTCAGTGAAACCTGATGATGAGCTTCCTAGCAAATGGCTGTAGAAAGGGCCAGTTAAAGTGCCCATGAACATGTCGACTAGTTCGCGATCAGATAAGGGTGGTTGAACCCTTCCAGCCATATCTCTCCACTTTTGTGCATATCCTTTGAAACTTTCTTTTGGTCCCATAGACATGCCCCTTAGTTGAGTACGGGTTGGCGCAAGATCAGCATTGTATTGGTACTGTTTGTAAAAAGCATCAGCTAATTCTTCCCAAGTATGAACCTTGGTATTTTCCAGCTGGTAGTACCACTCGAGTTGTGTACCCGATAGACTTTCTTGGAAGAAGTGAATCCACAATTTGTTATCTGATGTATGAGGTTGTATCTTCCTCACATAGGATCTCAGATGTAGTTTCGGGCAAGAAACTCCATCATATTTTGCAAAGACAGGAACTTTGAATTTTGGAGGGATAACAACATCCGAGATGAGCCCCAGATCATTGAAATCTAAACCCGGTACCTTTTGTATCTCCATAGCTTTCATACGGTCTTCCAGCTGTTGGTATTTGTCATCATCCGGTTCGTCCCCAGAATGATCATCTTCTTCATTTGAAGAGAGAGAGGGTTTAGCAGAACCCTGGTTGCTTTGATTGTCTTCTTGTTCACCATCACCGACTGTTTCAGGGATCGGTGGCTTTTTGAACTTTTTGACTGGGATTTTGATCTTCCTTTTCAGGTGACTCAAGCCTACAGATCCTTTGGGCTTCTTTTTCTTCTTGACTATCAGGGCTTTCAGTTCTTGTTGCCCCTTTGCCAGTTCCAGAATTGCCACTTGAACTTGGGCATTCTGTTCTTCGAGATTCTTGATGCTTGTCTCAGATTCCATCTCTTCTGACTGAAATAAACAGCGAGGAGATGAGAAATCCGTCATGAGAACCTGTTACGCAATGTGTATGACTGGATGCAATGTATATGAATGCAATGTATATGAATGCAATGTATGAAATGTATATGCAATGCATGAAATGAGATGTGTGTGCAATGTTTCAAGGATCTTAGAGTTTAGATTTGTTAAAGAAGAAACAAACATTAGTTAATCAATTTATTCTCTTTTTTTTCTTTGCCTCATTTGGGCTTACAAGACAGAAATAAAATAAATGATCCTTCAGGTTTCCCATGGACGCTTTCTCTTTGCCCCCAGGAATGTGTTGATCTGCTGTTCTTCTTGAAGCTGTCCGGTGAGCTCCAATATCCTTCTCTCATAGTCCTGACAGTGTGCTTTGAAGGTGTCTCTTTCCTCTTTTAGTTGAACCCAAGATTTTTGCAACTCTTCTAGGTCAGTTGGCATATCCGGGTGTAGAATAACTTGAGGTTCGTCTCCTTCGACCTCTAGCTCAATAGTCACAGGTAAAATAGCGGGATATGGCATAATGAGTTTCTGAGCATGAGTGCGGACCCATCTGAGGTAAGGTTCCATAGGGATAGAACTCCATTGCCCCAAAGTTTTGCTTTCTATTCTATAGACACTGTCCCATGCATGTATGAACCTTCGTCGGTGTCTATGAGAATCATTCTCGTAATCAAACACAATGCCACGGATAATCATGTCATGAGGACCGTTGCTCCTTGCATATCCGAATTGGCGTAGAGCTAAAGAGGGATTGTAAGTGATGCCTCCTTTGATGCCAAGGAGTGGCACATTAGGGTACTCTCCACAATGATCAATGATAGTAATGTCTCTTTGAAAGAAGTTGTTCCACCGGATATCTGAATGAGACAAAGACATAATCCTGCGAGACCATTGCATTCTTTGTTCATTTCTCAACACTGATCGGGGAAGATGAAATGTAAACCACCTAGCCAGTAGTGGTATACAGCACATGAGAGTTCCTCGTTTCTTCATGGTACGAGTGTGTAGAGAATGTAGAATGTCTCCCAGCAATGTTGGTACCGGGTTACGGATTAGGAAAAGGTTGATGATGTGTACACGTATGAACTGGTCGGGATTAGGGAATAAAACCAACCCATAGATCAAAAGGGCCATAACCTCCTCAAAAGCTGGATAACTTTTGTTTTCTAGCAGTAGTCGAGCCTTTTCCAATAAGAACTTGGCAAGCAAACCCTTAACTCCACTCTTTGTTTCCCAATTGGACTCGATTTCTGACTTTCGCAGAAGTAAAGTAGCAGCAATGACTTCAGGTTTTGGAATCCTTTCTAAACCAGTGAAAGGTAATTGATTTCGAACAGGCAATCCAATTAGTTCAGAGAATTCTTCCAAAGTGGGTACCAACTGGTAATCAGGAAAGGTAAAGCAATGATGTTCAGGGTCAAAGAACTGGAACAGGACCCGTATCATGTCTTCTTCAAATTTTGAGGTAACCAAATGGAGTAGGTGACCATGCCTTTCGGTGAATTGAACATTCCTGGGGAATTCTGACACTAAGTCTTTTAGTTCAGATGGTACCGTTGAGATGTTGATTCGGATGTAATCTCGGGTGGCGGGAGCCATTACCTGCAAAAACAAAGGTAAACTCTTTGATCCTTGAAGTGTTTTGTGAGAAAATGATATGCTTATGATGCAAACATGTGGCACACAAAAACAAATCAAACAATAACCTTAGGTTTAAAGGCTTGCATGGAGTTGATAGGTGATACCCTCCCCACTGAAGTTGAGTTGGTTAAAACATGTCCTAGAATAGTATTCGGGTTCTATGATCCTTGGAAGTAACATCTTAATACGGCGCTCGAGCGGCCGATCAAAATATTCCTCGAGGATAACTAACTTCGATCAATTTCAAAGCTATCCACTTAATAGGCCATAAGTCAAGTTCAACTAAAAAGGTTCTAAGACAAATTAGTGTTTAATGACATTTCGGAAGCCTAATATACTCCTTGATCGTTTTCAAGGGATATCAGTATAAACCAAAGTATCGCACTAACGATGACTACCAGATCAACCGTATCGGTACATGCCGTACAGTTTCCTTGGTCTATTGTCATATACTTAAGGTATCTCGAGATTCGGGTTAGAATCTTCCACACAAGCAAAATACCCAAACAAACCTTTGAAAAATAGAGCAATCAAGTCAAACAATTGAAAACATCGAAGTAATCTATTCTCTTAAGGTAACCCCTTTAGAAAACATTTTGTTTTTTGAAAGTGACTCCCCAGCAGAGTCGCCAGTTCTGTGGACCTCCGTTTTTTTCGGGCCATACCTCTGAGCGGGAGAGATACGTGAACTGACTCTTTTTTATCGCTTATGCTTTCGTATTTTTGAAAATTCACAGAGTCGCCACCGACCTTTTATTTTATCCAATTGAGGAAAGGTTTATAAAAGAAACAGAAAAAAGACCTTTAAGAAATTCTGGGTAAGGGGGTAGGTTATACAAAGGGAAGGTGTTAGCACCCTTTGTATCCATGGTTATCCATGGGCTCTTAAATTTGCTTAGCTCACTTGTTTTTCGATCATTTTTCAATTGCTTTAGAATGCTCATATGTGGTTTCAAATACCTTTGTAAATTGAATTTGTAATGATCCTTGTGCGGATGTATACAAAATGTTTGTTTATCTTTCGAAAGATGTTTTGAAAAGAACGTTAACTTTGTAATGATCTGTGTTTGGATGTATACAAAGTATTGTCTTTTTGGAAAGTTTTGTTTTGAAAAACAACAGTGTATGAGAATTTTGTTTGTTTTGATTTGAGCAAGCAAACTAGGAGGTCTACCCTGAGTTGTAAGGTCTTTATCCTTATTTCCTTTAAAAATCTATCCTTTCACCGGATACAAACAAAAGGTTCGATTTTGTACTCGAAACAGTGGAATTTTGACTTTGATTTTGAAAAGAATGAGAAGGGATTACCTTAAAAGGTGCAAGTGTGATTGTGTTTGGATTCAGATATTTTATCTTTGAAGTTAGTGATCTAACGGTTCAATTTTATCTTTGACATACACGCAGTTTATATTTGCTGGAAATTAAAATGCGGAAATGTAAAGTGCGGAAAGTAAATCTACGCTATTACATCGATTGTGCAGGAAATGTAAACTAGCCTATTTACATGAATTTGACATCCTATACATTTATCTAGGAATTTAAATTGCAAGAAAAATAAAAGGCATGTTTTTGGATTTTTTTTTATGATTGATTTTAATTATAATTAATGCATGATTAATTAAATTAAAATGAAGAAAAAAGATGAAAATAAATTTAAACCTAGAAATTAAGTTTAAAAAAATGTACAAAATATTTGTCAATTAATTTTAAAACAAAACTAATTTTTTTTGGAATTTTTGAAATTGATTTGAAATTGATTAAGCTAATTAAAACATAATTATGCAAATAATTATACAAATAATTAAAACTTAAAGAGAAAATTATCCTAAATATGTACAAAATTAGTTTATAACATATAAACAATATTTAATATAAAGAACAATTTTTTTTATGATTTTTTGATTGGTTAGAATAATTAAAAAGCAAATATATAAATATATACTAATTAATTATGCAAAATATTGAAATTTTGAAGAAAAATAAAACATTTTTATTTCAGAAAATAATATATTATTTTAGAAGTCTAAAAATATTTTTTGTGTATTTTTTGGATTTTTAAAACTATTTTTAATTAATTTTGCAAAGAAAATTAAAATAAAATAGAAAATAAAAGGATACATGATCATGTGTGATTAATCTGAGAGTCCATGGTATGGGGATTCATTCTGATGCGTTGGATGAGTCATTAAATGAGATCAAATGGCCCAGATATTGAGGCACGTGGTAAAAGTTACACCTGCAAAGCACAGAATCAGAGACAAATTTAAAAAACACGCGCGCATGCCAGCCAATAGGGTGAGGACACGCATCATCTTCAACCTCCAGACAACACCTTTGACAGCGCTTTTGTAAAAAAGCGCTATAATAAGTGATGCTTAAGCCTGCAAAATAGCGAATAGGTGTAAACGTGAATATAAATTTGGCGCGACATGCCCATTCAATTCGTCTAGTCCATACGAATTCAGTGGTACCACTTAGAACCTGTAATTTTGCTTATTTCAGAAAGCCCTAATTTGGAGAGTATGAACCCTAAAATGGTAACTTCGTATATAAGCAACCAAACCTTAATTAAATGTCCAGAAACGATCTACACACCACACTAAGTTCAAATATATGTCTACATCTTGCTAGATATGCGTGTGTTATGAGATATAAGTTAGTTTTAGTTTGAACAAACCGTGGCCTAGGTAGCTCGATTTATGAGGTTTCAAGACTTGGAAATGATTGAGATATGTTCAGTGATGCTTGAGGAAGGTATTAGAATGTTTAGTTTGTATGGAAAGTGACTGGAATTCAAAGTTCGAATTTGAGATTTCTTTAAAAAGTTTCAAGTGATTACAAGTGTGTTACAAGCAAGGCTTTGTTTCTGAACTTGTCTCCCTTATTACTGAAGTATGCTAGCCTATATATAAGCATTGAAGTGCTTAAAATCTAAGCTAGAAAGCAATAAGTGCTTTGTTGAATTTTTGACTTTTTCCACATGTGTAGCATGGCATTTAAGCCACTATGGCTTGATTTTCTTCTCTCCCTCTGCTGTACTTTGGCTTGGGACAGAGTTGAATGATTCTCTTGATGAGTCATGCTTGGAATTCAAGCTATGCATTATCCTTCCATTTTCCTTTTTAAATTTAATCTTATATGTGATAAAATTAAATCAAAATGGATAAAAATGATGTGGGCTTTGTCTTGGTCGTGGGAGGCCCATTATATTATGGAAATGATGTTTGAACCATGAAAACTTGGCCCCATTTGGAAAAAATACATTTTTGAGCAATGTTGATTTCATGTATTTTCCCAAAATTTATCCAACTTCAACAAGGTGTAAATCCCTCAATTTTTGTCATATGAAGGAGATCTTGCACTTTTTGGAAACCTCAAAGAGTCCTCTAACCAATGTCTTTGGTCTCATGTCAAAATGATTTTTGATGCTCCTTGTGTGTCCTTTTGAAAAAAGTGTCTTTTTGTTGACTTTGAAAATGACCTGTAATGTCTTTGGTCATATTTTTCAAATGGTGAATGCAATAACCATGGGATCAATTGCATTTGAAAGATAATTGAATTTCCTTTAAAATGAGCTTTGGTTTGAATTTTTTGGATGAAGGATGAGAGAGTTATGACCAGTCAAAGTTGAGTTGACTTTTTCACGTAAAAACCCTAATTTTGAATCTTAGGGTTTTGTTGATTTTTGATCTTTCCTTGATGAATTATGATCATCCAATGATCAAATGATGAATCCTTTGACAAAATATGGACTTTGACAAAAAAATTCATTTTTGACTGTCTGTTGACTTTTTGGTCAAACGGGTCGTCTGTTGACTGTTTGAGCTGCTGACGGTGCGTCTGAGTGAATTGAAGTTTGAAAATTTGTATGATGGTACTTTGAGATATATGGTTGTGCATGAAATCCATTTGAGGTCTCAAAAACTTGTTTCTCCTGTAAAAACAAGAAAACCCTAGTCAGGGACTGTTTATGTAGGAGACAGTTAAGCGTACCTGATTTTTGTGCAGTGTTGAGTCTCTGCTAATCGCGTGATATTCAGAAGACTTCTAGAACAAAAATATTGGAATTTTGAATTGTAAAAGATTGATTTGATTGATGGTACAAAACACTGAGAATTGTATTGCCAGCAGTTTGGCTGTCGACTGACTGTTCAGGTATTGACGTAGCAGTTAGAGTGAAAAATCAACAGTCAAAGTTAATTTTCTTTTTTTGTTGTTTTTGTTTTTGTTTTATGTGAAAAATGAAAGTTTATTTACATGACTTGTTAACAAAAACACAGACATAATAAATAACTAATATTTACTGTATGCGGGCAAAATTACCGATAATAACCCTGAAAATCATTTAATGCACAGAAAAATGAATATTTGACTGGCAGAAAACACACAAAATATTATCTGAGTAATTAAGCAATATTATGACAAATAGTACAACATTTAATACTGACAGTACAAATATTACATACTATATTGAACAGTACGACGAATAAACGGTACATTTAAGAAATAAGAAATACGGCAAATTTTAAGAATGATGATTGATAACCCATGCTACAAATAGTAACATGTAGATGATTGGGAGCATAAGCATCCCAGGTCCACAGTGTTCCGGGCTATGTAGACAGAAGAAAGACATGATCACCGTAGCAATGGTGATGACCATAAGAAAACACGTTTCCCACCGCTTCGCCATTTTGTCGGGGAAGAAGAAAGGATGGATTATGAAGTAGCAATTTGAGAGATGAATTAGAATTTGATGTGAGATTTTTATGAGAAAATGAGAGGTATTTATAGAATGGAAAGAAGAATAGAGACGTTGGGGAATGATGTGATTCCGTACAAAAGGAAAATTTGAGTGGAAGTAAGATTTGAAAGAAAGTGTATGATAGTGTTGGGAAAAAGAGAGATGTAGAGAATAAAGTTAGGATTTGATTTTTGAAAAAGAGATTTGAAAAGATTTTTGAAAATAATGGAATATAGTACCAAAATTAGTGGGAAACAAAAGATAATAATAATCTACTTGTTACCAGTACAGTCTGAGTTTCCTGATTCTGCGCCTGCAAAAAGATTTAACTCTGTACCAATTGTGTCAGTACTATTTATCTGTAAATAAATAAATAGCATGTGTGAAGTAATAAACAGTATTTGGCATTTGCGTAAGAATAAATTCAACTGCAAGCCAAATTACTGTATAAGAAAAATTCTAAAAACTAAGTATTTCATATGTCAGGATATTTGTTGAAATAAAAATCCATGATTATATGAGACTCTTAATTTTCAAATTGGAGTTTTCTTGAAAAAAGATGCGGGCAAATTTTGGGGTATAACAGATAGCCCTTTCAAACTGAAAAGCTAAAAGAACAATTTTTCTAACTTAGGGTAGGTGCTCCTGATTCCTTACTCTTTTCAAATTCAAAACTCTTTTCCCACTTCTTTTCAAAGAATCTTTTCAAAAAGACTACGCTTATTTACAAGCTAAAGTTCTTATTCAAATTCTTTTTTCTATTCACACACCACACTTCAAACATTTTGAAAACAAAGTGACCTAAGAAATTAAGAGCACATGGATAACCATGGATATATAGGGTGCTTACACCTTCCCTTTGTATAACCTACCCCCCGAACTCAAAGTTTTTTTAAAGGTCTTTTCCTGTTCTTTTAGCCTTTCCAAATTGGATAAAATAAAAGTCGGTGGCGACTCTTGCTATCTGCAACATTTCAAAACAGTCAGTTGTCCCACCGTATTACAGTAACCAACCATTTCTCTGGATAAAAGCTCCTCCTGAGACAGGTCACTCTCCTTGAAGACATATAGGGGTGGCAAAACGGGTCGGGGCCCGTCGGGTCGCCCGCGCACCCGCCAAAAATTGGCGGGTTGGGTTGGGATTTTAGGCTCGCCGCTCGCCAAAACCCGCCGCCCGCCATACCCGCCCCGCCAAAACCCGCCGCTCGCCAAAACCCGCTCCTCCTCCAAAACTCACTTTTTTTTTAGTTAATTCTAGTAATTGCAATTTTTGATGGTTTATTTTATACATTTATTTATAAATATATGTAATATTTTTTAGAGTAAATTTGTTAAAAAATTACTTTTATAAAAAATTGTTTTAAAAAATAAGTGAAAAGTTTAATTAAAAGGTAAAAAAAAAATATTAATCTATTAAAAAAATATAAATAAAAATTGGCGGGTAAGCCCGCCGCCCGCCATCTTGGCGGGGCGGGCATGATTTTGATGCCCATTTTACTTGGCGGGCATGCCCGCCCCGCTCGTTTTTTGGCGGGCATAAGGCGGGGCGGGCGGCCTGTTTTGCCACCCCTAAAGACATATGGTTCATTCCCCATCAAGAAATTACCTTTGTTCTAGTACTTAAGAAACATGTCAGTACACCCGCCTCCGCCTTAGTTCATATAATACATAATGTCGCATGGGCCTCTTAAAGGAGAGGTATGAACAAGAATAAGTGATTTTTGAAATGCTCCAGGTTGTCCAAAAAAAGCTCATAAACAATGAGTAACTTACACCAGAGTGATCAAGCCCTGAACCATGTTGTACTTTGAAGAGATGAAGCAAAGAGACAAAAAGGGTTTCTCTCACTGATACTTGCACCAATATTGGAAAACTTTGATATGCACCTGACCCGTAGGGTGCAACTATGAAGGAAAAATCACCAAATGGTTCAAAACCTCTATCTTAAATTTGTTTAAGGGCAATCGAAAACCCAAGATCAAAAAGATACATTCATAGAAGGGAATGGTGACTTTGCCATACTTAGTGCAAATCCTCTTGTCTTCATCACGGGTTAATACACCCCCAATCCAAAGAAGGACCTACAACAAGAAAGGATTTGTCAAGGCTACCCTATAGAGAAAATATAGAAATAGTTAATGAAGTAACATAGTTAACGCATGATGCAGAAACATATTTTTGATTTTTTTACTCATGATAGACATTATTTTCTTCAATTACAGAAAGAGAGTGTGCGGTAAGAAATGCATGTGACAAAGAAAGAAAGGTAACGTCTCAATAAGCTTTAAAACCTCCTCTACGAAGGTTGCATGATGACTTATCAAAAAGTAATAAGTTCTATCAATAGGGATGGCAAGCAGACCCGCACCCAAACCCGAGTTGATTGGGTTTGGGTTCGGGTGCGGGTTTGGGTAGTGTGAAACCCGCACCCAAAACCCAAAATCACACCCGATTTAATATATATATATATATATATATAGAGAGAGAGAGAGAGAGAGAGAGAGAGAGAGAGGGAGAACATATCATATGAGAATGAGTAAGTTATATGAGAATGTAATAACAACCATTGGATTTATATTGGCAAAATACTCATTTTGGTCCCTTAAATATAGGCCATGTTTCACTTTGGTCCCTTATCTTTTTTTCGTGCCAAATTGATCCCTTAATTTTCAAAACGATGCAAATAAGTCTCTTTCGTCAACTCCGTTAGTTAAAGTCTGTTAAAGATCTACATGGCACATTTGTCCAACTATTGCAACGGAGTCAGCGTCGAAAAAATCGACGCTAAAACTATTTCTGAATTTTAATCACTATTCATCTTCTTCACCAAATTATTCTGCATTTTAAATTTTGATTGCTCATTTGCAAATCTAGCCCCTACTAAATCAACACATGAAACTAAAACTAGTGAAAGGAAATCAACACGGATCTAGCAGAGATGAACAATAAAAGAAATAACACTGTAATTTCAATTTTATGTCTGTCATGTTTTTGTAATTTACTTTGAGCATTGGTGTTACAAAATTATTTTAGCCCCTTTATCTTTTTCAAAGTATTATGATAAAAAATCATGGATGTAAATAGCAAATTTCTTTCTTGAATAAGGTGTGGTAGTTTCAAGTCTTAGTGTTTCATTCCCTATTATACAATTAACTCCTTTGTCCTTGGCTACAACGTTTTTTCTCTTCACTTTTTAGAATTTTCAATCTCGCTTGGACAGATTATGTAGAAACCCCAAATCCCAAATTCTGAAAAACCCTAATATTTTTGTTAATGTCTAATATGAGAACTAAATTTGTTTTTATTAATTAATTTATCCTTAGAATTACTTATCTTAATTGTATGATTGAATTTAAATACTCTTTGTATAGGTTTGGCCGAGAGAATTCAAACAAATAATACCTTTTGTTATGCCATGTTTTCTTTTACTATGCATTTCACTTTCTTCAAGATGATAGGTTGTGTATTGAGCACATTAAAAGGACTGTAGCTTATCTTTTCTCATGAGTATGGGCAATGAATATTATTCTGCATTTTCCGCTAGATTTGTGTTGATTTCTTCATTATTCTGCATTTTTCGCTAGATTTGTGTTGATTTCTTTTAGCTAGTTTCATGTGTTGATTTATTAGGGGCTAGATCTGCAAATGAGCAATTAAAATGCAGAAAAATTTGGGGGAGAAGATGCACAATATAATTAAAATCCAGAAAAAATTTTAGCACCGGTTTTTCCGACGCTAACTTCGTTACAATAGCTGGTCAAATGTGCCACGTAGATTTTTAACAGACTTTGACTAACGGTGTTGACGGAAGGGACTTGTTTGCATCATTTTGAAAATTAAGGGATCAATTTGGCACAAAAAAAAGATAAGGGACCAAAGTGAACCATGACCTATAGCTAAGGGACCAAAATGAGTATTTTGCCATTTATATTTAATGGTTGAGATTAAAAGATATTTTTTAAATTTTGATTAATAATTTCTCTTTCCTCTTAATGACACATGATTTATTAAAGATCACAATTTAATCTCAACCATTCCTTTTTCAATCTAATGTTTCTTATTCATTCTCACATTCTCATATAACTTATCCATTCTCACTAGATATGGCCTATATATATATATATATATATATATATATATATATATATATATATATATATATATATATATATATATATATATATATATATATATATATATCTAAGACTAACGAAGAACATGCAAAACATCTACGAGTTATGTTTGTGGTTTTGCTAGAAAATAATTGTATGTGAAGTTGTTGAAATGTGAGTTCTGGTTGAAAGAATTGAGTTTCCCCGGTCATGTAATTTCTAGTGTAAGTATTGTTGTTGGTCCATCGAAGGTTGATGTTGTGTTGCTGTGGGAGACTTTAAATTTTGTTACTATGATTAGAAGTGTTATGGGTTTGCTGGTTATTATTGGAGATTCAACGAAGGTTTTTCAAATTTAGCGTTGCATTTAACTCAGTTGACTCGAAAAGGTGAAGCTTATGTTTGGAATGTGGAGTGCGAAGAGAGTTTTCAAGAACATAAGAATAAGTTAATGTTTGCTCCAGTATTTATTTTTTTGAATCCAAATGAGTCCTTTGAGGTATATTATGATGCATCAAATATGGGTATAGGAGGTATACTGATGTAAGTTGGTCAGGTTGTGGCTTACACTTCTTGACAGTTGAAAGTTTGCGAGAGGAATTATCCTATGCATGATAAGGAGTTGGCAGTTGTGGTTTTTATTCTAAACATTTGGAGACATTACCTGTTTGGTTCCAGATTTGAAGTGTTCAGTGATCGTAAAAGTTTAAAGTACTTGTTCGATCAGAAGGAATTGAATATGAGGCAAAAGAGGTGGCTCGAATTTCTGAAGGATTATGATTTTTGTTTGAATTACCATCCTGGTAAGGCCAATGTCGTAGCTGATGCTTTAAGCAGGAAGTCATTGCATTTGTTAACGTTGATGGCTAGAGAGTTGGACCTTATCAAAGAATTCATGGATTTGAGTTTAGTTTGTAAAGTCACGCCATAGAGTGTGAATTTGAGTGTGTTGAAGTTGACCAGTAGTATTTTGCAAGAGATTAAAGAAGGTCAGAAAATTGATTTAGGATTGGTTGACCGACTTGTGTTAACCTATCAAGGTAATAGTGGTGATTTCAGGATCAACAAGAATGGTGTGATAAGATTCATAGATAGAGTTTTCTTGTCAGGTGTGCCCGAACTTAAGAAGAGAATTCTGGAGGAAGGAAACCAAAGTGGTCTGAGTATTCATCCCGGTGCTACAAAGATGTATCAAGACTTGAAGAAGTTGTTTTGGTGGTCAGGAATGAAGAAAGTAGTAACTGAGTTTGTTTATGCTTGTTTGACTTGTCTGAAGTTAAAAGTAGAGCATCGGAAGCCATTGGGTTTGATGCAGCCGTTGTCTATTCCTGAGAGGAAACGAGACAGCATTTTGATGGACTTTGTGTCTGGTTTTTCATGGACAGTGAGAATTGTGATACGATTTGGGTTATTGTGGATAGGTTGACTAAATCGTCTCACTTTGTTCCGATTCAACTTAACTACCCGTTTGAGAAGCTAGCGGAGATGCATAATGAGAAGATTGTCAACTTGCATAGGATTTTATCCAGTATTACATTTGACAGGGATCCTAAGTTTATGTCGATATTTTGGGAGAGTTTGCAGAAGCTTTAGGTATGAATTTGCATTTGAGTTATCCTTATCATCCGCAGACGGGTGGTCAAACCGATAGGACTATCCAATCCTTTGAGGATTTTTTTAAAGACTTGTGTGCTAGAGCAATGATGTGCTTAGGATAGCTTTTTGTCATTGATTGAGTTTACTTACAATAATAGTTTTCATTTGAGTATTAGAATGGCACTGTTTGAGGCATTGTATGGTAGAAGGTGTAAGACACCTATATGTTGGTAAGAGTAGGGAGAAGGTGTTGCGATTGGACCTAAGATTTTCCAACATACCAAAGAGAATATCAAAGTGATCCAAGAGAAGATGATAGCTTCGTAGAGTCCTCAGAAGATCTACCATGATAAGCGAAGGAAAGCACTTGAGTTCCAAGAGGGAGATTATGTGTTTTACGAGTTACTCCGGTAACTGGTTTTGGTCGAGCCTTGAAGTATCAAAATCCCACTCCGTGTTTCATCAGTCCATACCATAATTTGCAGAGGATAGGAGAAGTAGCATGTTGGATTGGATTGCTTTATGGTCGTCACTTGCTAATCTTCTTGATGTATTTCAGGTTTCTCAGTTGAGGAGATACATTCTGAATCCATCTCATGTGATCCAAGTGGATGATGTGAAGGTGAGAGATAAATTAACTATTGAGGCATCACCCATGCAGATGGAGGATCGGGAAGTGAAGCAGATGCATAGTAAAGAGATTACCTTGGTGAAGGTAGCTTAGGGAGAACCAGGTGGTGGGAATGTGACTTGGGAGCTTCAGAGCCAGATGATGGAGTCATACCTAAATTCGTTTACTAGAGGTAATTTTCGAGGGTGAAGATTATGTAAGTGGCATAGAGTTGTAACACCCCAGTTTTTGTGAAATTGCTTTATTTATATTACTTGTGATTTATTTGTGATTGTTAGTGTTTTATTTAATTATTGGATAGTATAATTAAATAAATAAGTGTTGGAGGGCGTATGGTTAGTATTGTGGAGTGTAGGGAGAAAACTAGACTAAATCTAGGTATTGGGTTTGTTCGAGTAAAATAAGAAAATAGAGAAAATGGATCAAAAAGTGAATAATAGAGAACTAGGTGGTTAGTGGAGATAGGCTTATGGTAGTTTGGCCAAAATTATAATTATAAGGAATTTAATTAAGTTACTATATATTTGAAGAGAGAAAGAAAAATAAGGGTTATTGGGATTTTTGTCGTATACGGGAAAAGAGAAGAATAAAGGCAAAGGCATAAGGGAGAGCTTAGGGATTTGGGTGAAGACGAAGCAATCAAACCAAAAATCTACCAATTGTTGCTAATAATTAAGGTAAGGGGGAGATTTCTTATTTGATGGGTGTTAAGCTTGAGGTGTAGAGTTAAGGAATCTTTAACCTCCAATAGGATTGTATGTGTTGTATAGGTAATATGTATAATTGTGTTATGTTGATTTTATATGATGATTTTGGTGATCAAATTCGTGTACAATGATGTGTGTTAATTTTTGTTTTGAGTTATTGATGAAGTTCCACAGTGTTAGACTTTTGAAGGTTTTGAAATCATGATAAAAGTGGTGAATAGTTGATGATTATGCATGCTAATAAATATTTATAGGTTAAGTGATATTAATATGTTGATTCTCTATTATTTTTATCAATTTGAGGTCCTGGGATGGAAAATCAGAGTTCAGAATTGAACACAATAGCATAAAATGAATTCTGCATTCCGTAGGTCCATGGCGGGCTCCATGGCCATGGCGGGTAACCCGTCACGGAACCCAAGCTCAAATGTAGAGTTGGTCTTCATGGTTGTGACAGGTGTGGAGTTTTAGAGTTTTGATGTTGGTGGAGGGTTCCATGTTCGTTACTGGTAACCTGTCAAGAACCTGGAATTCGTGTAATTGGTCTATTTGTGTGTATTAAGTTGCAGATTCCAATTTATCGACTTTCATTGAATGTTTTGCTACTAATAGGCTCAGTTAGTGCTAAGATAATGTGAATTAGTAACTAAAAATATTTTACTTGAGAAATTGGTGACTAATGAAGGTGCTTATATGTAGATGTTAATGATGTGTCGAATATGATTATTTAGTTGCGATAAATATATGTTGTTGTTAATATGTTGATGGATGATTGTGTACATGTTAATTTTTGTGGTGATATTTTTGTTGAGGTTGCGTGTTTGAATATATGCATACTATGTTATCATGATGATATTGTTGATAGTTTTGGTATTTTTCACGGTCAGTAGATGGGCCATTAGTGTGTATGTTTGTTTGCATGTCAATGTTGATAGTCATGCATCATGGTGTCTGAACTTCGATTCTTTTTTGTGAGCCTATATCCTATGATGGGGATCTGATGCGAGTAGTTAATTTTATTAAGGAGTTAATGAAGTGTTTCTATATGGTGATTAGCAGTAATTTTTTGTGTCATCTGGTTCCAAGATGGAATCTGATCCTATGGTGGGGATCGGGGGAGCGATATGGACTTTGTTATCCATAAATGGTACCACATGCATGTAGATTCAATTGTTGAGTGCATTTGCATTGGTGTTGCATGTGAAAATGATTATTTGATAATATGTTGTTTGGATGGGAATACTTGATGTGTTGGTGTTGTTATGATTGGAGTAGGTGCTTGTTATTATGTGATATTCTTCCTTCCCTTATTTACACTGTTAAATTATGGAAGTGTATTCTCACTCCCTTTGCTTTGATGTTGCCCACCTTGGACATCTTGTAGATACTCAAGAATAGAGTCTGCTTCTGTAAATGGAAGTAGCTCTTGAAGTAATTTCTTTTAGTTTAGTTGTCATTTTTAGAAGTCTTGCTTTGATTCTGTAACATCGGGGTTGGGGACACTTATTTTGCTTCTTTTATATTGTTGGAGTTTAATTGATTCTTCTATTTATGTTTGAATTTGTTGAGAGTTGAATATGATAACTCATTTCTATGAAAGTGGTTTTATATAATTTGAAGTTTGGAACTAAATGTCCTAAGTTGTGATGTTCTATTTATTTGAAATAAGATCGATACCGCCGCAATGGTACCCTAAGTGAAGGTGAGCATTCGCTGATAGGTGTTGTATGAATTCGTATTTCCACTACGTGTTTCCTAAATGTTTGAATTATTAAAGGGTTTGTCATTGGTGACACCTTAGATTGTCGTGTAATGCTTATTATATAAGTTTCGGTGGTTAGGGTGTTACACTAAACTTACAGATCAATCCCACATTCACTGCATTTGAAGTTCAAGTCCATTGTTGCACTCTACAACCACCGTCAGTCCAACATCTATCGCGATCTTAAGAAATATTTTAAACAAAACTTTTGACTATATTTTTTAGTAAAAATATAATATTTTATAATTGTTATTGTTTTGAGATAACTTTGATTGGGCTCCAAAAGAGTTGACTCATAACTCAATCAACCCGAGAAAAATATAAGATATTAAAAGATATCACTTTAATCTTAAGGTTGAGGTATTTATTGTAGTTCCTAGGTCTGGGCCTCAAACTCTTAGAATCTAACTACTATTTCTAAGAGAGCGTGTGAATGGACATTTAATCCCCCATTATTCCTGAGAGCATGATTAGTTTCCCCCCATACTCATTCTCTACGCCTTTTTGGACTAGGGACACATCACATCCCATGTTCTCACGCTTCAGACGAAATATCCAAGAAGTAGGTGTCACATTCATTAGACAAGTGATCAATTTAGTAAACGGACGATCGGTCTAGTAAACAGGACATCTGGAAGGTTTTGTGGGTGATGTGTTACATCATTCGCCTACCATGTTTCCCTTTGTGTACCCTTTACAAATATTCCAATACACGGTCCCTCAAGCATGAGAGCTTGGATTATATAGTTTTCCCCTTACAAGAGTAAAGAGTATACTCTACGCCTCCTAAGATTATACTTCTCCACTTTGGCATAATCAAAAGGTGGGAGATAAATATAGCATATAGATCACATATCATCATTTAGAGAAAGGGAAGAATAAGAAGATGGAGAAGACGCACATAAATGTACTAATCCATTCGTGATTGATTTAAGATTTGTAGTTCAGTTCTTATGAAAATGAAGCTTTCTTTAGGAAGTGGTCTTGTAGTAATGTATGCGAGTTGATTAGATGAGGTAAAAAAACTCAAGTATGCATTCCCATTTTTCAACATGTTCCCTAATATAGTTGTGCCTAACCTTAATGTGTTTAGCCCGAGAGTGAAGTATTGGTTTTTTGGAAAGGTTTATAGCGCTAGTGTTATCTCATCTTATCTACACAACCATCGGTTCAAATAACAAGTTTAGGGTTCTAGACAAATGTCCCTAGAGTCACGGATTCTATTTGAAAATATTGTCATCGTAACGAATTACTCATTAGACAACAATATCTTCAAAAGGATCTACTCTAGGCGGTGTCTTCGTGTCACCTAAGCGAGACATACATCTCGAAGGCCAACACTGCACAACCACCAACTTAAACTTAGGTTTTTCTCAGACTCGGGTATAGAGCCTCACTCAAAGTGCCAGCAACCAGGAGATCCAACTCACAACATATAAGAACCATACAACAGATAAATAACCAGCAAAAATAACACATAAGGACAAAAAAATTAAAATATGGTAGAATAAAGCAAATAAACAATGTTAACACTCATCTAAGGTCCCTAGTGAAGTCGCCAACTGTTACGACACGAAAAATACACGAGCGAATCAACGCTCGAAATTTAATGAAGTCGAAACTAAAGTTTATTTTTTAAAGGTTAAACATCAATAAAACCCTAAAAGAACAAAAGTATGGTCATCGCAACCAAATTCAGATTCAGGATTCTATTATGCGTTAGGAATGTATTAGCATCTCGTACATTTGTTGTATTCAACAAGAACTGTTTAGTTAGTTTTGTGAAAAAGAGTATTAGCCTAAGGTATTTTTGATTTCTTCTGATTATTACGATGTATATACAAAAAGAAATGAAGGACTGAAATTTTTTTATTAGGGAGTTTAACGAGACATTGAATCTCACTCCTACGTATCCTTAAGTGCGATGGAGAACTCAAAGCTACGTAGTTCTAGGTAGAAAAAGTTTGTTTGTTGGTTGATTTTAGAGAAAGATGTTTTAGGTCGCATTTGAGTGGTTAAATGTTACTTATCAGCCACGCACGGGCGGAATGAAATGTTGTTTGTTTGTAGCGTTAGAATGGACTAAACACTCTTCGTTTATCAAAGAGTTTTTTGGACGCGCTGAGGCGGAAAAAGTATGTTTGATGAGTTGAAGTTGTTTTTTAGGTGGATGACAAGTATTCAAAAGGCAGTCTATTACGGCTTGTATCCAAATACTCTAGGGAAAAGAGATATACGTCGAATTAGTCTTTTTCCATCCGATTTTATCTAAAAACTATGTGAGACGAATTGAGTCATGATTCCTTCACAGAAGACAATCATCCTAAAATCAAGTTATTATGGCTTGTATCTGAATGCTCGGGGAAAAAAGGAATATACATCTAATTAGTCATTTTTCTCCCACAAAAGAATGAACTAAGTTTTGTTAATTATTGTATTTTGATGAAAGGCGGGTATGCGAAGGGATGTTGCGGCTTGTATCTGAATACTCGGGGAAAAAAGAGGCATACACTCAATTAATCCTCTTTTCATCCAGTTTCTTGAGAAGAAAAAGAAAGAGGTTTGATAAAAATCGAGTCAAAATTCCACAAAGATGACAAGTATTTGAAAGACAAGATATTATGGCTTGTATCCAAGTACTCGGGGGAAAAAAGGGATTTTGCTTCTCTCACGAAATCTATACACAAACACATACATCTACAGCAATCAAACATTAACAAACAACTGGAAAAAAATCAAGAACGATCAAACCCTAGGTCACTTAAATGGCTCGGTTTACATCAATTGGAGGGAATTGGCATGTAATTTCAAGGGGGAAATGATGCCGGCAAGTGCAGAAACAGCATATTGGAAAGAAACATGCAAAAAACAAGAAAAAAATACCAAAACGGAATTCTTTATTCCAGCTAATTTTCTGACCAAGTTCGTCCGACGAGTTTGAAGTTTTTGGCGGCCAATTTCCAGTTTTCGATAATGATGAAAAGTTTGTTACGTGAAAAGTTTTGTTGTAAAAGTTTCCATGGCATGTGTAATGAACTAATCATGCATGTATGAATGGTGATGAAAAGATATTTGTAAAATTTGTAATTTTGTCCTCTCGTGGACTATGCATGTAGGGGTGTGCATGGTTGGTTATTTTCAAAAACCAAACCATAACCATTTTAAAACCATTTAAATGGTTTGGATTTATAACCATAATCTCATTTTAATCAAAACTGGTTATAAAATCGGTTATAAATTTGGTTATGATTATATAACCGGTTTTTTAAAAAAATCCAGTTTTGAAAATTATTTTTTTCGAAATTTTTTGCTTTCAAAAAAATTAATGTATTTTGAGAATTAAAATATTTTGATTTGGATAATAACTGGATTATAACCGAATCCAAAATGATTTAACCGGTTAATAACCATTTAATTATATCTGGATTATATGAATGAATAATCAAACCATTAATAACTAAACCGGTTAATAACCATTCGATTATATCCGGATATTTAAAAGTGATTTAGATTTGGTTATGAATTTGGGCATCACAACCGGATATTTTGCACAGCCTATTTGCATGTAACTTTTATATGATTTTGTATAATGGTAAATGGGTATATGTAATGTGTTATGATGATATGATAAATGATAAAAAGTAATTTTGATTCTTTTTAACTTTTATTTTTTGCAAATTTTGTTGATCCTTCCTATTGACTTTTAAATGAAATGGAAAAATAGATGTGATGATATTGTATGTATGGATCATGATGAATGTATGAAAATTTAAAGATATTTTGAACTTTTTATTTTTTTTATTTTATTTTTTTTTGAATCAAAGGGAAAAATATATTAATTCAAAAGACAATTCAAGTACAAGGTGATCAAAAGATCCAACCCACAAGAAGTACTAAACCATAAGACTAGCTATGTGTTTCCTAATCTTCCTAGAACTTTAACCGCTATACACTATACAATCTATAATGCTATCATATATATATTTTTATTAGTGTTGTGTTGAAATATCACATCATTTCTATAAGTCCATATTGAAGGAGTGAAAAACACTTAGAAAGGGGGGATTGAATAAGTGTAACTCAAAAACTTGGAAGATAAAAACAATGAACACAATTAGTTTTATCCTGGTTCGTTGTTAACCAAACTACTCCAGTCCACCCCTGACAAGGTGATTTAGCTCAACTAAGGATTTAATTCACTAATCCAACTGATTACAATGGTTATCCACTTAGAAACACTCTAAGTCTTCTAGAGTATCCTGATCACAACTTGATCACTCTAGGAATCCTTTTACAATCAATGTAAAATAAAGTTTACAAGAGTTTGAATGCTTCTAATAAAGGTGTAATCACAACTGTGATATTTTTCTTAAGTTCTAAACTTAACACTCACTAAATATTACAAAGAGTTTGTGAGGTTGAAGATGAAGTTCTTTAGCTTTCGAATTTGGCAGTGTTTCTGTAAGTTTTGAGCAAGTGTTGTATTAAGCTTCTGATCAGAACTTCTATATATAGGCGCTTGAGAGGAAATGACCGTTGGGGTGCATTTAATGCTTTGCGTGAATAGTACAACGCTGCATTTAATGTTTCACACTTTTGTCAACTACCTCGAGTCTTGCTTTTGCTGCTTTTACTGACTTTTCTTTTTGTAGCTTCTAACGTTCCTTTTGTCAGTCAGAGATTTGGCGTTACAGCCTTTCATCTTGTACTTTCTTCTGGACTCAGATTTGTAGATAATAACGTTTGAATATCAGAGTCATCAGTTTGGTGCAGAGCATCTTCTGTCTTCTGACTTTGAAGAGCTTTGAGCGTGATACAATCAGAACTTCAGAGCTTCTACTTCTGACTTCCATTCTTCTGATGCTTTCCAGTTCATATTCTGATTATGCATGACCATCTTCTGATGTCTTGCCAGAGCATGTTCTGATGAAGCCATCCAGAACTTTCAGAGTCAGTGCTTTTGAGCGCTGATTTGTGCATACTCTTTAAATATTTCCTGAAATGGAAAATGTAAAGGATTAGAGTACCACATTGTCATATACAAAATTCATACATAATGTTATCATCAAAACTAAGAATATTGATCAGAACATTTCTTGTTCTAACACATATACCATATATTGTTTCAGTGAAAGCTAATTTTAGGATACTAGCCATCCATCCTTTCCTAGAATTGAAGTTGATAACCCACTGAAGCTCTTCAAGCCAGCTGCCAGGAGTGTGCACAATCTCGATCCATGATAAGACCTTCATCCAAATGACCAGAGTATAAGGACGGTCGAAGAAAAGGTGTCCAAGGGACTCATCCATCTTGTTACACAAGTTGAACTTGCTATCTTGAATCAAATTAAACCGGAAGAGTTTGTCTTTCATGGCCAAGTTTCCATGACAAGCAAGCCAAGTCACATGAATGGCACGAGTTCTAGCCCTATTGCCATGAAACAAAAACGCGAAGGGATCTGCAAGTCATTGTTGAAAGTATTTGTGGGTAAATATTTTCTGTAATATATCGTATCCACAGGGATTGGTTAATATCACTGCCGTTCTATAGTTGTTTATTTTGAGTTAAGAAATTTGGTTTGGTTTGTTTTATACTAATAATAATATCAAAAGCAAATAATAAAATAAAAGCAAGTAAAGGACTTTGTGTTAACAAATAAAGAAAGATGTTGAGTCTTTAGGGTTCATCAACCTAATCCTATACAATTATCAATTAATTCACAATAGAACAATCCTTTGAATCATTATCTTCACTTATCCTCAAATAAGATTCCATGTCTGCAAATCAAATTAGATAACTTTTACCGGTATGAGATTCGATCTCTCCAAATCACAATAACGATAATAGTAATTAAGAACGATAATTATGAAAACCCAATTACAATTCCATCTCTGCAAATTGCAATTGAATCAATATAGTAACCTAGGGCAAAAGTTAAATCCTTTCTTTCGATCAAAGATTCAACAATGATGTAAATTAAAAGCAAGGTTTCTTATTGATAATAAATTCAAACAATTGTTCACAGGGATTAATCAATGGTAATGTATATTCATAGGTTAACTACTACCTTAGACTCAACAAGAAGGATTTAGCTCTCCATAGACATGAAGAACATACAAGAATCAATGGAGGAATTCATCTTCATCAATAGAATGCCTTCAATTGGTAAAGAATCCACCTTCTATTGTTATTCTCAGCTTCAGAATCAGATAGCTCTCCTAATTTTGCTCCCACAAAGTATCTCTAACCACTTGGAAACTAGGGCTTTAAAACAGAACTTTTGGGCTTTTAACGCCGAGGCCGCGGCGCGGCAACGGGCTGGCGCGGCGCGCCCCTCAAACAGAGATGTTTTCGCGGCGCGCCTAGGAACTCTCGCGGCGCGCCCTTTGTACTTTCCATCTTTTTCTTCAGCCTTTGAGACTTCCAGCTTTCTTTCCTCCTCATGTTCTTCTTAAGTTCCAATTTAGCTCAAAACCTGCAACAATAACACCCACAAGTGATTCGATTTGCTTTATACATGAACTAAACTTATTCAGTTCAATTCTTCATAAAAACCTATGGATTCATCACATTTTGCATTGGTTTGGAGACTAAATCACTTCTATTAACACCTGAATTTACCATTAATTTACTCCTAACAAACTCTCCCCAACTTAGAGTTTTGTTTGTCCCTAAACAAAATTACTTACCTCCAACAAAGTCTACCGACAATCATGCAACAAGTTTTTCAACACGTTTTTCTTAAGTGGTTCAATCCAGTAACCAAGTCAAATACTCTTCTTCTACCTGCAAACTCAGAACATCCACATGAAACAAACGTTGAAAGCAAATTACCTTCAGAAGTTCAAAACACTACACAATTGTAATTGAATCAGCACTAATCACTCTCATCAAAAAGTATGATGAATAAAAGAGGGGTTAAACACTCATCCAAACAATTAAATCAACAAAGATCCATATCATACGTTCACCAATTTGCTCGCATCAAGCCTTGTGGAATCTGAGAATCAGAAGGTCTTTTTATGGTTGTAATGTGGTTTAGATTCAAAGAAAAGAAGATAATCAAGGGTTGTTCCTAATATAGGGAAGCATCCAATTCATAACTTATTTCTTTTTCTCTAAAACTCTACTTCCTTTACCTGTCCATCTTTTTTCATTCGTTCGTAGCTTGATTCTTCTCTTTCACTTTTTTTTCAACAACTATTATATTCAAACGTTGTTCTTTTTCCATCAATTTTCTCTTTTTTTTTTTCAAGCTACGAATTCTTTAGCCTTTCACCAATTACCACATATACTTACTCTTCTTTTGAGAGTGACTCTCCCCAACTTGGAGATCAACCTGTATTTAGATTATATGAATGCTCCCCTACTTTCTAAAAAAGGTCAAAGAGAAAACACATCACCAAATTTTATGGTTGATGGTCCAAAACAAAACTTTTTATTGAGATCAAACTCACCAGGTATTTCCTTGGTGCATATTATGATACTTACCTTGACCTCAGGCTCAAAGAATGGTTAGCAAAGGATCACACTCTCACAGAAGAAGATAATTTTTACGGTGGAGTCGGCTCAAAGAACTCTCAAATTCAAACAATTGCCTAAATCACTTCCACAGATTTCCACAGACGATGCAACAACCGGTTTAGCATGATACGAACACGTCAAAATAATTGATGGTCTCCTGCATATGGTAAACAATGGAAAGCTTTCCTCACAATGGTTAAGGCTAAGCTGATCCAACAAACAATGTACCATAAAGAACTTCTGTTAAGAATTTACTAACACCTTAAGTTTCATTGCACACATTAAGAGTTTGAGTTTGAAATTTCATACCTGCTTTGTTACTTATTGAAAAAGAGAGTGAAACTCAAAAATTTTGAACATTCACTTACTACCACTTTCATACATGTTGCTTCATTGTTGATACTTCGCTTGAGGTTCTCGCTTTGTTATGGGACTACTTACTCTAACTCTTCCTAGCTTTCACCAGAAAGGTTCCCTTATTATTTCCTGAAATAAAAATAGACAAAAATAAAACATTAGAAGTGTGGGTTACCTCCCACAAAGTGCTTCGTTTAACGTCGCATGGCTCGACGGTCCATTACCCCTTGTTTTATGGAGGGTATTTCCTTTTCCAACACTCGCTACTTTGTACTTCCATACCCACAAACTCATGAAGATAAAAAGCATGGATAGCTTTTCTCTTCACTTTATCTTCCCCATTCTTATCACTCTCCTTAGCCCTCTTAGGACTTTTGACATCATCATAATTTGGTTTCATTGGAGAAGATATGTTAGAGACTTTTTCTTGGAGGTTTTTGAGATTTTTGTTTTCTTGTGCACCTTCCGGTATACCAGTTGAATTTTTCTCATTTACCCCTGACCTGTGTTTCTTGACTCCCAGCATCTTCAAGGTTACTTCTTCATCAAATGATTTTAGCGTTAGCGTCCCCTTTTCAATGTCAAGATTACAGCGTCCTGTCGACAAAAAGGGTCTCCCAAGAAGGATCGGAGTTTCTTCATCTTCCGGAATGTCCATGATGTGGAAGTCAACAGGGAAAACAAACTTATCCACTTCTACTAGTACATCTTCCGCTACTCCATAAGATTTCTTAATAGTGTGATCGGCGAACCGTAATTGCGACTTACTTTCACTAATCTTGTCTAATTCAAGCCTTTTGAAAATGGATAACGGCATTAGACTCACACTAGAGCCAGAATCGAGAAGTACCTTTTTAAATGATATATTCTTGATAGTGCATGGTATCGCCACCGCCCCAGGGTCTCTTCTCTTAATTGGGATTTTTCTTGCTGCAGCGACTATACTACATTTTTCGATTGCCATTTTTGGTTCTCCCTCTAGTGATCTTTTTTTCGCCGATACCTCCTTCATAAATTTCTTATACACAGGTACGTGTTCCAGTGCTTCAAAGAAAGGTAAATTCACTTCTAACTTTTTGAACAAGGACGTAAATTTCCGAACGTCTTTCTCTTTTGAATCCTTCTTTGTTACTCGCAAAGGGAGGGGTGGTTTAATCACCTGTTCAACATCTTTCTTATTTTTTTCTTCAACTGGTTTCATTGGTAGTATTACAACTTCTGGCTCTTTTAGGTCCTCTCTTATTTCCAGATCTACCTCCATCGCCATAGGGTCCTCCTTGCTGTTGTTGTGGTGGTTGAGTGTATGGTTGGAATGCTTGTTGTTGATACCCTTGATTCGGTGGTCTTTGTTGGTACCCTTGGTTGTTGTATCTTGGTGGATAACCTTGTTGGTATGGCTGATTCTGATATTGATTCTGCCTTTGTCCTTGGTTATTATTCATGTAATTCACTTCTTCTTCTTGCACTGGTGGACAGAATCCTGTTTGATGATCTCCCTTGCACAATTCGCACCTAGCAACTTGATATGAATTAGATACCCCGTTCAGCTCCTTGATTTGTTGTGGTAGTTTAGACATTTGTTGTGTCAAAAGTTCCACTTGTGAAGTTAGCAATTTGTTCTGAGCAAGTAGAGCATCACTGTTGTTCAACTCTAACATTCCGGGTTTCTTATCTCTTACCGTTCGATCATGATTGCCTTGACGATCATTTAGAGCCATTCGCTCTATTATCTGAGTAGCTTCTTCAGGTGTTTTAGACATGAGAGAACCACCAGCTGTGGCGTCCAAAAGTGTCTTGTTTGTAGCTGTGAGACCGTTACGGAACATATGGATTTGGTCAACGTCTGAAAAACCGTGTCCTTTGCACTTTCTCAACATAGCTTTATACCTTTCCCATGCTTCATTCAAAGATTCATTACTACCTTGAGAAAATACTGCTATTGCTGTTTTTGCTTCGAAGAATCGGTTTTGAGAGTAAAACCTTTCCAGAAATTTTTCTTCCAATGTGTTCCAATTTGTCATCACTACCTCGGGTTGATCCAGATACCAATCCTTTGCCTTAGATAGCAAAGAGTGTGGGAACAACCTCTTAAATAATGCTTCCTCATCAGCTTGAGCGACACCCGTAGTACCCGCTAACTCATAGAATCGAGTAAGATGCGTGTACGGGTCTTCATGGTCCAATCCGGCGAAAGGACTTGCACAAATCAATTGTATGATACCGGTCTTCAGTTCTGTCGGTCGCCCGTTGGCGGCAGTTCTCGCGAACTGAGGATTGAGTCTTGGACTATTAGCACATGGACCATTAGCAGCCATGTTGCCAACAGTAGGTTGTATAAAAACTTCCGGTTCTTCCTCCGTGAATAGTTCGTGAAAGAAGAATCCTTCTTGCGACTCGTCAATGGTTTCAAGTTGTTGTGACGATGTCGCGGTTGCGTTGTCTCTTGCTTTTGCTATGTTCGCTCTTTTTCGTGCTTTGCTATTTAACCTCCTAGCGGTCCTTTCGATCTCGGGATCAAAAAGAAGTTGATCGCTAGAAACTTTGCTGCGCATACACAATCTTCTGCAAAACTAGCAAACACGTGAAACAACCAAATATAGAAAATAAAAATTAAAACTCAAAATAAGAACTATTGCAATGCATGCAATATTGACACCAATCCCCGGCAACGGCGCCAATTTGTTGAAAGTATTTGTGGGTAAATATTTTCTGTAATATATCATATCCACAGGGATTGGTTAATATCACTGCCGTTCTATAGTTGTTTATTTTGAGTTAAGAAATTTGGTTTGGTTTGTTTTATACTAATAATAATATCAAAAGCAAATAATAAAATAAAAGCAAGTAAAGGACTTTGTGTTAACAAATAAAGAAAGATGTTGAGTCTTTAGGGTTCATCAACCTAATCCTATACAATTATCAATTAATTCACAATAGAACAATCCTTTGAATCATTATCTTCACTTATCCTCAAATAAGATTCCATGTCTGCAAATCAAATTAGATAACTTTTACCGGTATGAGATTCGATCTCTCCAAATCACAATAACGATAATAGTAATTAAGAACGATAATTATGAAAACCCAATTACAATTCCATCTCTGCAAATTGCAATTGAATCAATATAGTAACCTAGGGCAAAAGTTAAATCCTTTCTTTCGATCAAAGATTCAACAATGATGTAAATTAAAAGCAAGGTTTCTTATTGATAATAAATTCAAACAATTGTTCACAGGGATTAATCAATGGTAATGTATATTCATAGGTTAACTACTACCTTAGACTCAACAAGAAGGATTTAGCTCTCCATAGACATGAAGAACATACAAGAATCAATGGAGGAATTCATCTTCATCAATAGAATGCCTTCAATTGGTAAAGAATCCACCTTCTATTGTTATTCTCAGCTTCAGAATCAGATAGCTCTCCTAATTTTGCTCCCACAAAGTATCTCTAACCACTTGGAAACTAGGGCTTTAAAACAGAACTTTTGGGCTTTTAACGCCGAGGCCGCGGCGCGGCAACGGGCTGGCGCGGCGCGCCCCTCAAACAGAGATGTTTTCGCGGCGCGCCTAGGAACTCTCGCGGCGCGCCCTTTGTACTTTCCATCTTTTTCTTCAGCCTTTGAGACTTCCAGCTTTCTTTCCTCCTCATGTTCTTCTTAAGTTCCAATTTAGCTCAAAACCTGCAACAATAACACCCACAAGTGATTCGATTTGCTTTATACATGAACTAAACTTATTCAGTTCAATTCTTCATAAAAACCTATGGATTCATCACATTTTGCATTGGTTTGGAGACTAAATCACTTCTATTAACACCTGAATTTACCATTAATTTACTCCTAACAGTCATTCACTGTGATCGCAGCATAAAATTTCCTCATGCTAAATTTACCTTTAGCAAGCATATCATTCCAGGTTTGTTGAACTATATGCACATGGTCTCTAAGCTCCATAACATTTTTCATCACCCAGGAGGCATTCTTCACAATGGTAGCTTCCATGACATTTGAATTCTTTAAGTAGTGACCATGGATCCATTTCACCCAAAGCGACTCATAATTATTACAAAGACTCCAAAGACACTTGAATATACACACCTTGTTCCAAGTGGTTATGCTGCAAATATTCTGGCCACCTTGATTAGTAGGGGAACACGTAGTTATCCAGGCTACAGGGCTTTTTCTACTGCTGTCCAGCTTGCCAGTCCATACAAAATTCCTGCAAAGTGAATCAATTTTGTGAATAACAGTTTGGGGAAGGGGGAGGCATTGCATCCAGTACTGAGCCATTGGAAGGATCACGCTTTTTACAAGTTGGATTCTACCCGCATAGCTAAGAAACCTCGAAGACCAGTGTTTAAATCTGCTTGTGATTCTATCAATTAGAGCCATGTAATGATTGATATTCATCCTTTTGCTAGTGACTGGGATCCCTAAGTAACGAAAAGGAAGTTGGCCTTCATCAAACTTAGTAGCCTCAAGCACCTGATCCTTGGACAATCTATCCATACCAGCACAAAAAACCTTGCATTTCTTAGGATTTATGATCAATCCAGTAAATGTAGAGAAATTATTGACTACATTGAGGAGCCTGTTAACAGAATTGAGCTCACCTCTAGAAAATAAGAGAACATCGTCAGCAAAGGTGAGATTAGTGATACCCAACTTCTCACACTTTGCATGGTGATTAAAATTGTGATTTTCCTGCATACCATCCAATAACCGATTCAAGTATTCCATCATAATCACAAATAGAAAGGGGGAGATAGGATCCCCATGCCTCAAACCCCTCTTAGCTTGCATTGGGTTAGAAACCTAGTTGTTAACATTGAAGATATAGCTTACAGTGTTTTAGGCAGTCATCACCCAATGGACAAAATTCTTTAGAATTCCTATCTCATTTAGCACTTGTTCCAAGGCAGACCAATCAACCATATCACAAGCCTTTTGAAGATCTAGCTGGAGCATAAAACGAGGAGTGCCTCCCTTCCTGGTGTAACCTTTAAGTAATTCAAATGCCAGCATTATGTGGTTGTGTATACTCTGACCAAGAATAAAAGCATCGTGGTTTGCCCCAATTATGCTTGGAAGAATTTTGCCCAACCTAGCAGTCATGATTTTGGAGATAATTTTATAGATAATAGTGCAGCCATCTATTGGTCTATAGTCTTTAACATACTTAGCCTCATCAGTCTTAGGAATAAGAGTAACAACTGTTTTATTAAACTCTCTCAGAATTTTCCCCTGCTCAAAGAACTCCTTCACAGCTTGAACAACATCAGATTTTATAATTGGCCAACAGGTCTTAAAGAAAGGGGCTCCATAGCCATTTACTCTAGGGGATTTGAGGTTGCCAATGCCACTGAGGGCTTTCTCAATCTCCTCTTCAGTAACATGCCTAGTCAAGAGCTCACCTTGATCCAAACTGACTTGTTTACCTTTCCTTATTGCAGCAATGTTGATATGGCTAATATTGGTAGCAGCCTTCCCCATCAAGTTTGTGTAGAACTCCAGAATCTGTTTCTCCATCTCAGGTTAAGTGTACAGTAGAGTTCCATCCTCTTTCTGAACAAATTGAATACTCTTGGAATTTTGTCTACTTTTAATATAGGCATGGAAAAAAGCAGAGTTGCTATCTCCCATTTTTAACCAGTCAATCTTGGATCTTTGAGCCAAAATTTTCTCCTCAAGAGTGTTCCACTTAAAGATATCCTCATTTAGGCCTTTTATTTTCTCAATAGTATGATTATCCATCAAGTTATATTTAAGATCCTCATAAGCATCTGTTAGATTTGATTTAGCCTTCTCCAAGTCCTGATGGACAGTAGACATGACTCTACTAAGCTTCTTAAGTTAGGGCTTCAGTCTAGTTAGCTTCTGCAGCAGAATTTCCATGGGTCTACCATGGGCGGGCATATTCCAGCTATCTCTAATAATCTCAGTAAAACCCTTAATCTCAATCCAACTGTTGTTAAACCTTAATTGTTTCTTGTTAGGGCACATGTTCCCAATCTTACTAAGCAGCTAGATAGCATGATCAGAAACATGGGGGGAAAACATTCAAGACCAGGTCAGCATTATCTTGAAACCATGCTACATTGGCAATCAATCTATCTATACGAGAATAAATGGGGTTATCACTTTTCTTGTTAGACCAAGTAAAGAAATTATCTTTGCTGTCCATTTCATACAGATTGGCTTGAGTCAACATTTCAGAGTAGTTAGCATACTCTGCTTCAGTTATCAGCCTACCACCCATCCTATCCTTACTAGTTGCAACATTGTTGAAATCCCCCACAGCACACCAGGGTCCCTGGTATCTATTAGTGATCGCAACCATATCCTTCCACAGAATTTTCCTATCCTCTAAGTGGTTCTGGGCATAAATTGCAGTAAGCCAAAACTTGAACTTCCCCATGTTGTCATAAACACCACAATGGATGAACTGGCTAGAAGCAATAACACATATCACATCCACTTTATTCATATCCCAATTAGTCCATATCCTTCCATTGGCAGGGTAGTCATAGTTATCAATATAGTTCCCTTTAAGGTGAAGCTTCTCTCTAACATTAATAGCATTATTCCTTTTAACTCTAGTTTCAACCAAGATGATGATATCAGGCCTGAGATTAAGGAGATGGGAGATAATCTCCCTAAGTTTCCCAGCCTTATTCAGCCCCCTAGTGTTCCAAGAGACTAGCATGAACCTCTATCAAAATCCTTTAGGTGGTCATTCAAAACTCCTAGGGATTCAAAACCATTCAAGCAATTCAACACATTAGATGATCTATCAGCTATTGAGGTTTTACCTCTGTCTCTTGTCGATCTATGCACCTGTGTCCGAGAATTATCAAGTTCCTCAGCATCATGTGTTTGATTCATCCTCTTGGGAGAGGTAGCAATCTCAGTAACCTCTAAGACATGCTTTGGCTCTAGCTACTTCTTCTTTAGTTTCCACACACTGATCTTGGTTGGTGCTCCACACTGGTGGCCCACCTGCTGACATTTTTTTATAGAACTTAGGCTTCCATTCAAATTCAAGTTTCTACTTAATCTTCCTTCCCAACTTATTGATCGCGACTTTACGTGTCTATAAATCGAGAGCCTGCAAGTGCACAGTCGTGACGTGTATTTTTAAAAGATATCGAATCCACATGGACTAATGTCAACCTACTATATTCTATCGCTACTTTGTAAAGCTAAGGCTCGCGATATTTAAATTATGTTTTAGGGGGAAAATAATACTAAATCTAGATAAAATATTAATAAACGGACACCGGTATGTAATTCGTCTAGCTTAGGAAATCTGTAGTTTCACTAGCCAGGATTTTAATCAAATCAAAAATCCTTTATTAATCATGTCGGTTCAAAAATCCATAGCCACTTATCGAGCCATCTCACATATCCCTCACCTTTTCTTTTCTTTCTTCTGTGGGGTGGTTCATTCTATTGAACTCGTGGTGGTGGTTCTGGATCTATCCTAAGTATCAGCTTTTCAAATTTGGGCTTAGTGATTTCATCTGCCACCTCAAAGGTTAACCTTACCCTCTTAATAGTAATGATATCCCTAGTTTTATGTCCTCTAACTTTCTCTTTTCATGCAAGACTTCAGACAAGGGGTCATCGGTGTGGATATTTTCCAATACCTCCACATACGTTTTGGATTTGGATTCTACCTTGGCTTCCATAAACCTATGCGGGAAAGGAATCGGTGGGGTATAAGGAGGAGGAACAATAATAGGCGCTTCATTCTCTACTTCTTCGACAATCTCTCTTTTGGGTGGTGTCGGTGGATTTTCCTCAATCTCCATTCTTTTCACACTGAAACTCTCTTTGAACTCGTCATCACTCTCCTCAAACTCATTGTCACTCTCCTTAGGATTTTCACTATGTCATTTACTACTGGTTGCATCCATATGCTCTTCAAGGAATGGTCTTAGAGATTTTTGTTCAAACAAGGAGATTTGGGTCTCTAAGGCCATGTTGTGAGTCACGAGGGACTCAACCGCATTGTTCATCTGCCTAAGGGTTTCGTTATTTTGAAGACTTTCATTTCTTATCTCTTCATTTTGGACAGTTTGTGTCTCTATAAAATGCTCTATCATAGATTCCAGCCTAGAGTGAGTTAGTGTCGCATTGAAATTCTCCATTGATGTTGCGAGGTTGAAGTTATGAGACTCTTGCAGTTCCTCGAGGTGAGTTAACGTCGCATTTTGTGTTTCCACAGAGCGCTTCATCATCATCGTTTCTAGCCAAGAGCAAATTAGGGTCGCATTCATATCCTCCATTAATGTTTCAAGAATGGAATTTTGGGTTTCTTGCGAATCCTCAAAATATTGGGCGAGGTGATGGTAGAGGAAATTCGGTTGAGGATAAGCTAGTGTTAAATTGTAATCCCTAATTAATGTTTCGAGGTTTGGAATATAGGATTCTTGTGGTTCATCGAAATGTTGAGATTGGGGGTTGCAGAGGTAATTTGGGTGAGAATGAATTGGTAACGCAGCATTGAAATTCTCCAATAGTATTTCGAGGCCAGATTTATAGGATCCAAGTGATTCCTCGAAGTACTGGGAGTGGGGGTTGTAGATGAAAATTGGGTGATACATAGTAGTTGAAAATAGAATGCCCTAGTCTATACGGTGCAACAACGGAATAACAATATTGACTTTTGGTCCCCGACAACGGCGCCAAAAACTGGATCGCGACTTTACGTGTCTATAAATCGGGAGACTGCAAGTGCACAGTCGTGACGTGTAGTTTTAAAAGATATCGAATCCACAGGGACCAATGTCAACCTACTGTATTCTATCGCTGCTTTGTAAAGCTAAGACTAGCGATATTTAAATTATGTTTTAGGGGGGAAATAGTACTAAATCTAAATAAAATATTAATAAAAGAATATCGGTATGTAATTCGTCTAACTTAGGAAATCCTAAGTTTCACTAGCCAGGATTTTAATCAAGTCAAAAATCCTTTATTAATTATGTTAGTTTAAAAGCCCTCCTCTCAAACTCTCGCTCTATTGACTTAGATTACGATCCTAACTCATAATGTACGCTCTCATTGTCCCATCAGATTTAGAAACGCTTTTTGAAAACAACAGAATTAATAAAATTCCTTTTTCATGTAAATATTATTTACTTAAACACCCTTGTCTCAAACTCTCGCTCTATTGATTTCTAATCTTAGTTCAGTTTTAAAACCTCAAACTTCCGCTCTGTTGATTTTATAAACTTTTATAAATTCAATTAGACACTAAAACCAGAAAAAGGTGATTTTCAATAAAACATTATTTAGGCCAGTTTATTTCGGATCCCTTCGGTTAGATTAATTCACATACCAATACCAGATCGATTTAACTAAACATACTCATTAAATCAAACATGCAAAAACAATCGTAATTAATATATTCAGGCATATTAGATAACATCCAGACAGATAGCATGCAATAATATTAAATAAATCAAAGCTATTATAAATATGAAACCTGGAATAAATCGGTACTAGAATTAAACTTCAACTTCAAAATACTTGAATACAGATGCTTGAATGGAGAAAATAGAACAAGGAAAATAAAAACAAAAATCTAACGTAAGGTTAGATCTAGTATAAAGTACACAATAGTCTCCGACGTAGAGGCTATTGTGAGAAAAGAACCGGAAAAGAATTAAGACAGAAAAATAAAGCTGGAAAACTAAATTGCTGAAATGTAGAAAATAATGCTCAAAAACTATGGCTGGGACAAAGCATGGTCCAACCCTTTTCACACAATCATTCGGTTCTTTATATAGTGTATGCTTCCTAACTCCCATTTCCTCAATCGTGGTCCTAGTCTTCCTGAAATGTAGCCCACTTAATAATGAGTTTTGACTTGGAACGTGGCACGAAAATAGGGGAATTGAAGAAGTCTTTGAGACGTGCGTCTCAGTTGCATATTATTTGATCCTAATTCATGACGTGGAAAAAAAGGAATGAGGAAAAGAGAGACGGGCGTCTCAATCCGTCAAGGCCCAAGACATGCATGTCGTTTGTCAAGGCCCAAAAGGCATCCATGCCGTTCGTCACTAGGGGGTGCCATTCGTCATGGATTTTTGCATGTAGTCCATTGCATGCTTATTCAAGTGGACCACGTGTGAGACTCCATTAGGCTTGGGCTTGGTTTCTTCTTTTGTTCTCTTTTTGCTCCCTTTTTGCTATTTTGTACCCCTTTTTCTTCATTTTCTCATAAAGTCTTCAAATAAATAGATACCTGCAAAATAAACAAATACCAATGTAATACCAATACAAAGTAATTAAATTTAGATTAAAAATGGGAAATAATTTGAGTAAATCAAGCTACAAATGCAATACATTTACGTGTTATCACTTATCCTTGATAGTAATTTCTTCAGGCAGTTTCTTGGTGACATCCACTTCAACCAAAATTCAAGCATAGGACACCCTGAGTTTATGTGCTGTACATTCATCAGTGACAAAAGGAGCTCCAAGTACACTACCAGTCTTATTGAGGCTTGAGGGACCCCATATTTGAAGAGGTAGATTTGGTAACTTGGTCCAAATTGGCAATGTTCTAAGCAGGTCTTTCTTCAAGATAAAATCAGGATTCAATTCTTTCAGAATGATAGGCATTCCCCTAAATGTGTAGGGACCTTTCATCAACACTGCATCCATGTCTTCATGTGATCAAAATTGAAGCAAGAAATATCCTTCATCATGGTAATAGAGATCAGGTTGAGAAACAAAGTTCCATGCCTTCTGCATAAAATTTTTCACCGAGTGCATACTCAAGTCTTCACCCAACACATAGAGAATTAGCGCATTTTCCCAAAACTGCAATTCAGATGCTTCATCATCAGCATTAGTTTCAACTTCAATTTCTCCATTCACCATCGTGGGAGCTACGTATTCCATTGATCTTCCTTTAGACGGATTGTGATTATCGCTAATCACATCCACCCACAGTTTACGGCTCGGTACGTTCTGCTCCGGTGCTAGGGTTTCAGTAATTTGTTCCTCTTCCACTTTCAATTGATCCTTAGCATCCTCAGTGATCTCATCCTCAATGACCTCCGTGACAATTTCAAGATTCTATGGTACCACATCATTCACCACCAATTGAGCCACCAGCAGTGCAGAGCTTGACGGTGACGCAGGCACCGAAATTTTCGAACGCCCCCGTGATCGCTTCACCCCATGAGTGATGTTATTTGAATGTTCAAATTTTTATATTTTATTTGTTATGCCCCTTTTGTTGACTTTCTTTTGACTTTTGAAAAATGGATAGGATGGTACATATGATTTGAAATGAAACATTATTTTTATAATTTTGTTTTGAAATTTGTAAAAACAAAAGTGCATATGATAAAAAGATAAAAACTACCATGTGGTACTTTAAATAAAAGTGAAAGATAAGATGGTTCTGAAAAAACAAAATAAAAAATGAAGAGATTATTTTTAAACTAGTGCAAAAATGCAAAATGTGATGAATTGTTTCAAGTGGACACGAAATTGCAAAGATGGTTGATGATTAGATAAAATGGTGCCCGGGCAAAATTAAGGTACGATAATATTCAATGTCATGTTCGAAATAATTTTTTTCTTCTGCCATAAGGTGACATGCAATTGGATGGTTGGCTAACTTGTTACATGTGTCATGGTTATGCAAACCATAAATCACATTAAATCACCATTTGTTATTTGTCAAAATATAATAACACAATTTAAAGGGACACTCACATATTCTCAAATCGGTGTCATCTCGTCTGAATTTCCAAAGAGGAGTTTTGTACTTCCCACTTCTTTCGCATCTCATTGTCACAAATGCAGCTCTTCTATTTGAAACATTATTAGATCTTTCGATTACAACATCTAACCTCAATTTAGATGTCTCTGTGCGAATCCATTGGAATATATAATTATGAAACTCAAACTCTTGTCTATTTGTAAATTGGTTGCCAACATCTACCTCCTTCACATCAACATGTTTGACATTCGTAGACACAATAGGTTTGGGGAAAACATCAGGGTACACCTTATCTAATGCAAATAATAACAGAAACATTCAACAACAGATTGAAATGAACACTGAACAATTTTGGATATGCACTTTCATAGAAATTCATCTAGAATTTAGAAAGTGTTTATGGGTGCAACGTAACTTTTTCAGCTCAAAAACCAGATGAATGTGAGCAATGAGGAATGAATTAATGATCCTTAGCTTGAATTCCTACTTATTTTGCTCCTTTTGATGTGTTGAAATACAAGATTAAAATATTGGAGTGCAAATCTTGATTGAGAGTGGAAGGATTTTTGCAAGGATTTTAAAAAATATATATGGTGTTTGATCATGAAGAAGAAGAGCATGCAAGATTCTGTTTTATTAAAAATCACGTTTGACAATTTTAAAAATATACTTCAAAATTGATTAACATGCAAATGTGACATGTTTTCAAATTCCCGTTTTAGAACTTCGAAAATGCACTTTCAAAATTGTCACTGACTTGTTAAATTACAAATAAATTTTGAAAAAACTTTTTTGGGTGAAACTCAGTTGGAGAGTGTTTCAATAAGACTGAAAATGCATCCGAAAATACGTTTCCAAAATCAATCCCTTGTGGTGGGATATGCAATAACCTTTGAAAAAAAATGTACAAATTAAAGACAATAGAAGTGAGAAAACCAAGGATCCATAAATTATGGACATGGAAGTTCCAATCCCTAAAGGGAAAATACCATTGGTAGACCAAATTATCATTAAGGTTAGTCATTCTAAGAAACAAGCTAAACATGATATGAGTCCTATATTAAAATAGAAAGTTCTTGTGATTAAAGGATATAGGTTAATAGCTTTAAACAATTCTTTTCCACTTAATGCAACATTGCTAAAAATAAATGAGCTCCCTCTAAGTCAAACATAAAATACATTTCCCACAACATAACTTCATTTAGTTTGTCAAATGCTACAAATATTACAACCCTTCACACCATTTCCTAAAACAAAAAACCTACCATCCCAAAAAAGAATAGAATTACAGGGAGAAAAAAATTACTATTATTAAGATACTTTACACATTAGCTATTTATCAGCATGCTTACTGAATGAAAATCTTGATTATGTTAAGAAAATAAGAATTACAAAAGAAAAAAAGAATTTTTATCAAGATCTTCTGCATTGAATTCATAATCAACATCTTCATCTATACTGCAACCAAAGATGAGTTAGAACTTTCTTCCGAATCCGGTGGAGGCTTAACATATTTCCCGATTACTGTTTGTCGATGCCGTTTCCGCATTCTAATTAGCTTTTCTAAACTCTTTTGCTTCCTCTTTTCTTTCTCTTTGTTTCTTAAATTTCTCTCCCTCTCATATAAACCTTGCCAAAAAATTTCACCAGTTGATGGCCATAACCAGTGTTTGTTAGGATCCTCGGAATCTAATAACTCAGCTAAGTCCTCGTCCATGCTCTTGAGTGTGTTGTATGAGAACCAGTTGATCCACATTTTTCCTCTACGGTTTTTGAAAGCGTGTTGCTCCTGCATTAGACCGTTTTCGGGGTTCACAAATACTATCCTTCTTGCACTGTGGTAGGCCCACACGTTTACGAGAAGCTCGAGAATTCTTGAATAGCAATGCTTATCCTGCGATTTGAATGTATTTTTCATGAATTTGGACAAATTGGCACAAAAATAAGCAGAGGAAAGTAATTTTTTGAAGATGCGAATCACTCACCTTTGACAAACTCAGGGGACAGTGCCCGGTCGAATGGTGTTCATCGTACATCTGCGCATCCAATGCATCGACAAATATTCTGCAGAAATGGTAGTTTCTGCTTAGTTGATAACTTCAGCTTATTCACAATCATACACTTCCATTAATGAAACCAACTGTACCTGGAGAACATCACAAACTCTAAAAAGGATCTTGTGGGTAGAGCCCAACTCGACGCGACAGACCAAGTGTCACCATCCATGGGCATGGGTGGCAAAGCATCCACATCATCCTTTAACCCGTACATTCTCCTCATCGCTTCTGAGAAAGCGGGTCTTTGTTCAAACATAAATGTAGAGAAAATCAACCTTTGCACATACTCAAACTTTCCATGTGGTAGTGAGAGAATACTTATAATAGGTTTAAAGAATCTTACTTGCAACCTCCTGCATTAATGGAATCGCAAAAAGACCAAAAGTCCTTCTGCGAAGGGTTTCGCGAATCCGTATCCATCCGCACCCAGAAATATAGTGCATCTCCGTATCTTTTAGATTGGATAGAATCTAATAATGCATTTTCGGCAGCTCTGGACAAAGAAGCCTGTTAAAATCCCACGCTAAATGTCAACAAAAAAAAACCGAGAATGACACAGATAATATACTTATATAACTATTTCAGTTATTTTCCAGAAATTGAATGAAGACAGTGATATACATATTATATACCTTCCTTGCTGTTGCTCTCCAAGACTGAAATCCAATCCAAGCACTTCTGTGTAAGCGATCAATCCGGTGAGCAATCGCAAAGAAGGTTCCAAATTCACCAAGTACGTCTCTATAGTAAGCATTGTTAAGCAATGGAAGACGAGAAGATGCATCAAAATCATCTCTCCCTGATCTTCGACCTTTGCCGGACTGTTGATACATTGCATTAACATGAGAGCCATATCACTATAGATTATATTAAAATAATTGCTTGACCGGTACTAAAAATTTGTACCAAACATCAAAATACAAATGAAAACAAGCCACGCAAACTTTACCAGAGAAACGCCGCGATATAGAGATCTTTTATGTAGAAAAGGCCAGGAACCTTCGCCAACGTATGGTTCGTAAATGCATAAAGGTTGTCCAGTCCGCTCAAGCTCTCCATCATCCCTTTCATGCAACTCATTCTTTAACCTATCAGCTTTCTTTGCATTTCGATATACTTCTTCCCATGTTCCGTGTGATTGATCTGTTCTATCCTTCAACTGCATTAAAAGATCAACGCGGCTTAGGCCTTGTTTGGAAAAGCAACTTAATTAAAACAAGATTTTAAGTTAAGCACACCATCCTTGAAAAGTCACTGATCTTACCTCTTCATCCTCTATTCTTTTTCTGGTAATAGCCATCTGAATATACTTTTCTTCTTCCCATAAGATGTATACGAATGGATCATTAACAGCAACAGCGGTAGATGATTTATCTTTTCGAGAATGATTCCAAAGTTCTTCGTATTTATCTAAAAATGTGTTGCTTCTCAATACCCTATTTTGATACGTCGAATTCGGAACTGCTTCAAACAAATGCCACTGCCACTTTTCTTTAACATGAGGGGGTATTTCAGAAATAGCTTTAGGAGAGGTAACCTCTGACGGAAGCTTGAGAATATTCTGAAGTAAAATTGCATATCCATCGATTGCTTCGGAAACCAAGAGATTTTTGGCGGTTCTTCTCCCCATTGAGGCAATGTTCCGAGTCAATGGTGATATTTTCCCTTTCAAGATCACCTCTAACATGATTTGTCTAAGAACTTTAATATTATTCTTAGGGAAAAGATAGCCGTTCACCCTGTCATCGACCTAGTTAATGCAAACAAAACGGTTAGCAGTTTTCTTCAAAACACATTATATGATTGGAAGTTATTATAAAAACCGTAAAAGCCGAAATCTACATAATAGCATGACGGCTATAGTAAAATATAGAGTAGAAACGTACATATTTTCTGATCATAGAAATATCAGGAGCGATAATTGGTTTCTCAAAGCACATGGCTTTAATCAAAATCTCTGGAAAGGACTGCTCTTCAAGCAAGGATCCGTATATCACAACATCTGCTGTGCCAAGAACAGAATCTGCATTCAAATCTCCAGCTAAATGCTCTATGGCACCTCTTGGATATTTCAAACTCCGTGCCATGGTCTGATGAAACAAAATATACAAAAATAAACAAACTATTTGTCCATAAACTTTGAAAGGAAAAACGCGAAAAGAAAAGCCATATACCTCAAGAGCCACACTGTAGTTATTTGATAATTCTCCACTATGAACGATGATTCGTAGTTGCGCACTAGAATTATCTTTGCTTAAAGGGAAGCCTGCCAAAAGTGGTGACAAAGCCTGCAAAACAACGGCGTGTCCCAACCACATGCCTTTGTACAAAAATTGACTGCCCACAATTGCGATAACGACATCTTCTGGACCGTAGCCCATACGGATGCGCAAATCATCTTTCTGCAATGCCATAAATGCATCTGCTTCTAATGCTTCAGCAGGGGAGCCGGGAATGACATAAAAATTTCCAGCATCGAATGTGGAGTAGATGATCTGCGGATTTCCAATAAAAAAACATTAATTGAGATGTCGGATGCAAGTTACAGTTATAATTATAACTATATTTTTATACCATAGAACGAAAGTTCAAAGGAAAATATCCAATATGAAACTTTTTCATAAAAGATAGAGAAGAAATTAGCAACAAAAGGTCTGTTTACCGGCAACGCATAGTTTGGAAAGACAACTACGGATGAACGATTGAAAACTCTTCTCCAATCATTCAAAAGTTCAACCTGCCCACTAGCGGTATATTGAATTGAACGGTAACCGAGAGCATTGTCGTGAATGATCCATATAAGAGGTATAGACTTGAAAGGTTCCTGCAAAAAACTGTAACAAATAAAATCATTTGTGTTGCTTGGAACAAGGAAATTCAAGGTAGAAAATGTCAAACAAAATTCAAGGGTTCAAGAAGTATTCAGGTTAACATAACAATTCAGAATCTTGACCTTAGAAAATCAAGTAAATATCGTACCAAGAAAAGGCACCTCTGGCTTCAAGCGAGCTCACAATTATACCATCGTAGCTGCAAAAGACATGCATTATTATCAGATCCAGTCAGAATGTTAATCCAACAATTATACCATTTCGGTTTTTAAAATCGTGAAATTTGCTTAAACTAAAAGTAAAAACTAGAATGTTGGTCATACTTTAGCCAGTCTACGGTGTTGTCTGGCTTGTGACAAGTTTGAATAATAGTGACAGGAACTCTTAAATTTCTCCACATATTACGCCCTGGTCCATCTTTAAGTGAAAAGACCTACAAAAGATAGAGATTACTTTAATTATAATAACCATAATAATATTAATAAAAAAATGTTTAAAACAGTTATGTAAATGGTGAGGAGGTGAAAATGTAAAAAAAAAAAAAAAAAAGTATGTAACGTACCTGAATTCTGTAGCCAATCTCTAACAAAGCTGTGGCAATTGTTACCATTAGCAATTGTTGTGAATCAACCACTAGTTCTCCAAATATCTTCACAAAAAAATGAAATTATTTAACTTTAAAATATCAAGAGAGGGTATACAGTTTAAAATTTATGCAATATCTAACCAATCTTACTCTCATGAGATAATGCTAGCACTTCATAAACTCTATATATAAGGCATTTGAAAGAGCTAACTTGAGTCTGTCTTATAGCATAAGCACTTATACAAGTTTTTGAAGGATCTTATGAAGGGCGTTAGAGAGAATTTATCTAGGAATATCTTATGACCGACAGGCGTATGTACCTATTCTGAAGAGCTTGCAAAACTAGGCTATGTAAGTATTTCGAAATTATTTTCATAAACTCCAGTTCTTCTAGATAGCTTATGAAAATCATATATAAAACGCTTGCCCGAAGTCAACCCTCATTCCATGTTCAATTGTAGAAACAACTTATGTAGCTCTTATAATGAGCTCTAAGCTATTACCTAAACTGTTTCTGCCTCCATAGACGTAGTATGTACGGTTAATTCATCTTCCTCTAATGAGATCGTGATGTTAATTGATAAGCTCCCTAGACATCCATAGGTCTTGTTTGGATAAACAACTAAATTAAGAGTCTATAGCATAAGCATTTAACATATAAGTGCTTATGTATAAGCTACTTCTATACCAAAAGATAAAATAAAGTCAAACTATCTTTATATAAGTTATAAGCTGTTTTCATAGACTATCCTAAAAAGCTTACAAAAATAAGCTGAAATAGTTTATGACATCTCTTAAGTTGTTTTCAGAAGCTCTCTCAAATCATCTCACAAGTGCTTATACACAAGTAAATGAGCTCAAATAATTCAATCCACCATAGAGACACACACAAACATACAAATTGAACTTTGCAGCTAGTTGAATCCTACCAACAATTAACCAAAAAAACATTCTAAACAAACACCAACATATTCATTCTGTTCAAAATTAGTTGAACTAACCAATCCCAACTGCGCCTTTCTGTAACCAAACCTCTTCCCTGTCTGATTCACCAGACTCAAATCCTTAAACTTCTCCGAAATCCTCGGCACAAAAACAGCTTCATCATCACCAATATCCAACACATACCTCTCTCTACTATTCTGACCAGAACTCTCCCAAGACCGCATAGTCACAGCTCTCAAAGACTCCTCCGAATCCTCCACAACCGACACAGGAAGAAACATTTGAAACACAACAACAAGACAGAGAAACACCACCACAGCACAAATCCATTGAACGTAATCTAGCTTCTTGAACAACAACCGAGAGAAGCTCGATCTAAACCTCTGAGAAAACGGGTGTTTCTCTTTTTTGCTTGATTGAGGGCCAAATAAGCTCCCTTTCTTCAATGGGATCGTTGATTCCAAAGAACCCATTACAGTCCCATCAAAATTGAAGCAAAAAAGGTTTGAACTTTATCAAAACCCACATGCAAATAAGGGTGCCCAGATGGAAAATCTTCAAAAACAAAGTAATTGAAAGTGAAAGGAGCTGAAAAAACTTGAATTTTGATGGTGAATTCAAGAAAATGTGAATGGAGATTGTTAAGATTTGGGATTTGGAATTGGTTTGATTTGATAGTGAAATGTGAAAATGAGAGAGTGATAGAGAGCTAAGAGGAAGTGTTGAGTGAATTTTACTGAAGAAAAGAGAGAGAAGAAGGAAATTGAAAAGAAGAAGATTTGGCGTTGAACAAATGAAAGAGAGAAGCGTACGCTAAAGAACACTGTGTTTGTGTTAGCTGAACACTCGGAAATAAATCTAATCTTAATTTCTTAATTTTTTTTTTGTCTAAACTAAAAAACTAATAATAATAAAAATTATTATTATTTATTATTAATATTATAATTATTATTTATTATTAATATTATAATTATTATTACTATTATTATGTTTTTATGAGAAAGGATAAAATTTATGGTAAATGACCAATTTTTTGTGTTGTCTCAAAAAGGTATATGTTAAACTTTAAAATTTGAGATAAAATGCATAAATGAAGCATTGAGAAGGAAGAAGTCGTATACTAGAATGAGTTACACATAGAAATGAGGGTATAGTTATGCCAGGGGTGGCCCTGAGCACGGGCTCGTGGGGCGGGAGCCCAGGGCCCCATAATTTTAGGGGCACCAAAATATTATTTTATCCCTAATATAAAAATACTTGCTAGAATTTTATATTTGAAAAATACTGACTAACAAAATTATAGGGGCACTACAATGTCAAAATTAATAAAAAAATGCAATTTCCCATAAATAAAATATAAAGTAGAATAAAATCAATTAATTCCCCTAAAATAAAATCAATTAATATTATGATGAAAATCCCCTAAAAACAACACTATGATGAAAATCCGTCTCAACTCACACAACTGAATCTTAAGTCTGCTGAAGAGTCTTTCTGAAATAACTATTTCTTATATATTGTAGATCAAACAATTGATTCACTTGATAGAAGATTTGAGAAGTATAGCACATATGAAAATATTTTTGAATTCTTGTTTAGTATTGAAAGGCTTAGATCATTATCTGGTAGGGACTTGAAAACATGTTGTAAACATCGTGAAACTTGTTTAAACCATGACGATTCTCTTGATCTTGATGGTGGAATTTTGTTTGAAGAATTTAAAGTTATTAGAAATGTTTTAACAATTGAATCAAAATCAAGCTATATGATATTGAGTTCTTTAAATACTTTTAATTGTTTTCCTAATGCACGCATAACTTATTGAATAATATTGACTACTCTTATCAGTGTTGCATCTGCTGAAAGAAGTTTTTCTGAATTAAAACTATTAAAATCTTATTTGAGATCTACTATGTCACAAGATAGATTAAATAGTCTTGTGTTGATTTCAATTGAAAATTATATTTTGAAGAACCTTTAGTATGAGCAAATTATTAATGATTTTGCAATAAAAAATACTAAGAGGACGATATTTAAATAATTTTAAAGGTTTGGTAAACTTTTTTATAGAAAAAAAATATCTGATCAAGAAGAAGAAGAATAAGTCTCTTTATAGTGATTTATGTTTTGATGTAGTATAAACATTGATTCAAAGATCCATACTTGTATTTATTTTGCACAATGTCAAATGAAAATGTGTTTTTAACCAATTATTTCTTTTATCCTTATGTATTTATTGTTAAAAACAATTTTTGAGACACCACTCTTTTAATTCGCCCAGGGCACCCAAATTCAAAGGACCGGCCCTGAGTTATGCAAGATAATAAACTAGTGTCTATAACAAAAACGGTTGAGTCTTATCCTTGTGTGTTGAATACTCATAGGTAATATCAAATGGGAAGGTCTGGAGTTACGGAGCGGCGGCGAGTCTTACCCTTGTGTGTTGGCCCAAGTGTTTATTGGAGGGGTACGGTTTAGAGGTATTATTGTAATCAGGATCATTAGTGTATATATATATTTATAACACTAAAACCCTAATGAGTAATTCAGAACAAATCAATAAGACGGGATTATAGTTGCTATATAGTCGTAAACGTAAGCAATTTGGCCGAACTATGTGAGCAAAGCTTTTGTGTTTCTCTCTACTCTGATCTGTAATCGGGTACCTGATCCAACACAAACTAATACAAGTAACTTTAATATGGTTAAAGTAACAATATAAATTGTAAACTATATTCTTTCTATATGGTTAAAGTAACAATATGATTTATAAACTATATTCTTTTTATAGGATTAAAGTAACAATATGAATTGTAGACTATATTCTTAGCGGTCTTCCTCAAGCTAAGTATGGTATATATTGATTGTGTCAAACTCGGAATGAAGGTATTGAACTTGGGGAAATTGTAGAGCCTTTGTTAGAAAATTTGTCAGTTGGTCTTATGATGGAATTGGAAGAAGTTGTAATAAACCATGTTGAATTTTCTCTCGAACAAGATGACAATCTATCTCAAAGTTTTTTGTTCTCTCATGGAAAACCATGTAGGAAGCAATGTGTAACACACTTTAAGTGACACAATACAACATTAGAGGCCTGTAACATGTGACATTTAAATCTTTTATCAAAAACATTAACCAAATCAATTCACGCATGGTAGAAGATAAGGCTTTGTATTTAGCTTCAGAAGACTATCTGGATATTGCTCGTCGCTTATTTATTCTCCATGAGATTAACTAAGACCTTGGAAAAAATCTATAACCCTAATATGGACTTTATAGAATCAATACAACATGCCCAATCTGCATCTGAGTAACTCAATATTTGTAAAACTGAGTTTCAATGGAACATAAGACCTCAACCAGAACTATGTGTTAAGGTACCTAATAACCATTCAAGCAGCTTGATAACGAGATATGGTGGGATTATGGAGAACTATAGTCAATTGTTGTGTAGAAAATGTGATATTTGGTTTGGTTATGTTCAATTAAGTAAGCAACCAATCAACCTTATATATGAATCAATTTCTTCAGAGAGATTATCACCATTTGCATGTAGTTTAATTGAAGAATTGGGAGGGGTAGAGGCAGGTTTGGAACCTATAAGGCCCATATTCATGCAACAAATACAAAAAGTATATCTTTGTTATAGACCCGTCAAGACAGATTCTCACAATAGTGGGTTTCGCCATGGGTGAAAATGTGTCAAATAAATCAAAACCCTCAATTTGATGGTATCCTTTTGCAACTAACATGGCCTTATGTCTCTCTATAGACCCATCAACTTTATGTTTTACCTTAAAATTTCACTTGTTACCAATAGGCTTAACATGAGGTGGCAAATCAGTTGTAGTTAAGGTACCATTATTGTCCAATGATTTTAATTCAAAGGACATAACCTCAAGCCAATGTTCACATAAACATGTTTTTTTATAATTCTTAAGCTCGGTGTTATATGTGATACATGTAGTGTAGACACGATGAGAGAGGGAAAATTTTGACATATAATAATATGAAGAAGTATGATAAGGAGTGACAGAAGTACCTGGAGATAAGATGTTTGTTAAACAGGATGAAGAATTGCAAACATGATTTGAAATATATTTATGTGAATGCCTCTTCCTAGTAGGTTTATGTGTGGCTACATTATCATATGAAGTTGTGATGATAAGTTGATCAACTAGTGAATCTTGAGATTTTGTGTCAACAAAGTTATTGTGATCATGATTGGCAATGGTTATGGGTGTATGTGGTTGATCATTGGCAGTGGTGTCTGATATAGTTAAGGGGTGATGGAATTATATATGGTGATGGTTAATTATTGTAAGTGAAAAAGTTGGTGTGATATTGTCAAGTGGGATTAATATTAGAAGTCTAGTAGGGGAAAGATGTGTTCATGATGTGTGGTATTTTTAGAGGCAAAAATTTCTCTATTATAGACATCATATAGTACCAAACCCTTCATACCATTTTTATAACACAAGAAAATACATTTTCTACCCCTAGGTTCGAGTTTGGTTTTGTGTACTTGAAGTGTGGATGCTTAAGTTAATAAACTAAAAACTATCAGAGTATACATATATGGTACTTCTTGGAATAGGCTGAAATGTGGAGATTGATTTTGCAAAATAGGAGTGGACACTATATTTATTACAATATGTATTTAACATGTAAAATAGCATATGACCAAAAATATTTTGGCAGCTTAGTTGAAAAATAAGTGCTCTGCATGTATTTAAAATATGTTGATGCTTCTTCTCCACTCAACCATTATGTTGCGGAGATTTCACATAACTTGTTTGATGTAATATTCCATTATAGGAATAAAAGGTAGGTATGATAAACTCATACCCATTATCAATACGAATGATTTTAATTTTGGACCCATGTTGAATTTCAATTAGTTTTACAAAATTTAAGACATGTTGTCTAACTTCTTATTTATTTTTTATAAGAGTGATCCAAGTGTATGTACTACAATTATCTACAATAGTTAAAAACTATGAGTGACAACTAATAGATTTGACACTAAGAGTACCTCAAATATCAAAAGGTTTCAAAGCTTTATTTGTACTAACGACATACGGTAATTTTTTGTGTTTATCATAATGACACACACCACATACAACCTTATGGTCAACTAAAATAAAAGAAAAACTAGATTGTAAGGACAAAACTCTATCATGAGATAAGTGACCTAGCCTAAAATGACATAGGGCACAATCAGGTAGGATTGTAAAGGCTAACACACTTGATCTATAGGCATACACATTTTTAGCTTCCAAAGTTAAGTAGTACAATCCTCCTACCCTTTCAATAGAACCAGACATTTTCAATGAGTTTTTGTCCTGAATGAGATATTGTGAACCATAAAAATTAACATTATAGTTACAAAGTTCACACACTTTTGAAAATGATAAAAGGTTCGATGAGAATTCAGGAATATATAATACATTTGATACACTAAAGTCTGGTGAAAAGATGGCAACTCTAGGATGTTTGACAATAAGTAATTGACCATTTGGTAATCTAACAATATAGTTAATCTCATCGCAAGAATGAAACCAATAAACAGAACCACATATATTATCCTTAGTCCCTAAGTCAATGATACAAGAGCCAATAGTATAATTATGTAATGAAAAATGAGTATTATTATGCTTACCTACTAATATATCACAAGTAGTTGGGAATGAGCTAACCCAATTTGAATATGTAGTTTCTGAAACTTTACCAAGGCTAAATGTCTAAAGAAAACTAACACAACTTCATTAGTCTTGAGTCATATGTGAGTAACCAACTTTCACATCCACATTAGTAGATGAAGGTTCATTATCACCCCCATTAAATTCAGCATTGTTGGATAAAGGGGAATATTACTTTTGCAAATTCGAAGGAACACCATGATTCTAAAAACAGTTATCAACAATGTGATTATTTTTTCACAAAAGGTACAAACATAAGTTTCATGCTTAGCAAAAGTGGAATTGGACTTAGATCCAAACTTTTTGGAATCAACAATATTAATTAATATATGTGACTCATCAATAGATAAAGATAAATTACCTTATCACCCGTGTTTGACAACCATAAGAAAATCGTATTGGCAAATGTAAGGGTTCCATGAGAAGGATCTGAGACTTAACCACATAGAACAAACATGTTACACTGATTTCATGCATAATAAGGTGGATCAAAAACATTGGTTGGAATCATATTGGTAATGATGATGAATTTTAGCTTCATTTTGCCGCCAAGATCACGTCGCGTTGATTGGGCTTGGGAGTGGTAGTTAAAACTGGTTAATTTTGGTGTAACAAAACCAGATGAAAGTCCATCACTATGAGAATATAATCATTGCAAAAGAAGTTATGCATACCATGGAAAAGGTTAAAGTAAAGAAAGGGTAATTTACGATTAAAGTGGACCTTTCAAAAGCATATGATAAGTTTAGTTGGGAATTCATATCGCGTATGCTGCAAGAAATTAATATGCACTCTCGTATGAATAACCTGATCATGCATGCAGAACTATTGAAACTAACGTTAATTGGAATGGAGCTCGTAATTATTTTTTCGTCCTCAACGTGGAATTCGATAGGGATACCTGATATCTCCTTACTTGTTCGTTCATTACATTGATAAGATATTGCATCTTATTAAGGAAGAGGTTATGAAGAAGAATTGGAAGGCTATTAAGTTGGGTAGACAAGGTGCCATGATTTCACATCTTACGTTTGCAGATTATTTGTTACTCTTTGGGGAAGTTACTGAGCATCAAATACAATGTGTTATGGACACTCTTAACTTATTTTGCAGCATGTCTGAGCAGGAAGTGAGCCAAGAAAAAACCAGTGTGTTATTTTCAAAAAATGTTGAAGTTAGTGCACCTTTCAAAGTACATAATCACCAATAACTTTAGCAAGTATCTTGGAGTTCCTCTTAGTGGTAGGAAGCTAAGAAGGAGTGACTAACACTACATCGTTGATTAGATTACTTCCAAACTCAATAGTTGGAAGAAAAGTAGTTTGTCTCTGGCGGGTAGGATAACTTTAGCGAAGAGTGTCATCGAGGTTGTCCCTTTGTATCCAATAATGATAAACAAACTTCATAAATCTTGTATCAAGGATATCCATAGCCTGCAACAGAAGTTTATCTAGGGGGTACAAATGAGCAGTGAAAATTCCATGTGGTAGGCTGGGAAACCCTAACAAAACCTAAAGCGATGAGAGGTATGGGTCTTAGAAATCTAGGAGATCTTAGCATTGTGTGCATAATGAAGCTAGGGTGGAAAGTACATACTAAAGTTTATGACCTGTGGTGTAATATTTTTAGCAGTAAGTATGTTTCTAACAACAATGAGGTGCCTTCTAAAGCTAGAAGTATTGATTCCGCCATTTGGAAGAAGATTATCAAAAGCATCCTAAGCTGCTTGAAATTGTAAGTTGGAGTGTCGGGGATGGCAAGAGTATTAAAGTTTGGGAAGATAATAGGCTGGGGAAAGAATTCTGCTCGAACAAATTTGATGTTAATATTCCATATAACATGTGTGGAGCTAAGGTATGTGACTTATTTAATGAGCATGAAGAGTGGAACATGAGTATTCTTCAGACCTGGTTGCCTCAAGATTGGATCGATAAGCTTCAACCGTGCTTGCCTCCTTGCATGGGGCAATATTCTGACGTTTTTATGTTGCAAGTACTAGCAGTGGAGATTTCTCGATGAAGGTGATTTTTAATGCAGTTACTGGTTCGATAATAGTTTATAAGCTAAAGAGTGGGATAGGATTTGGAAAGTTATTTCTCTGGAACGATGTCGAAGTTTCCTCTGGCTGCATAAACATGACAGACTCCTCACAAATTACAGTAAAAACAAATAAGCTTAGGAAGTGCAGGTTGCAAAAGATGTAGTAACACTTATGAGATAACAATGCATGCTTTAATATATTGTTCAAAAAGTATGCATGTTTGGAAGAGTTTAGTGCCAAGTAAGGGAGGTTTTTTTACAGATGATCTTAAGAATTGGATTAATCTTAATCTTAAATATTATGGTGAAGGAAACAAGAATTGGAGCGGAGTGTGGGCTATAGTGTGTCATGCACAGTGATCTTCGCGTAATATGGAAGATCACGATGAAAACTATATGAGACCACCATATCCAATAACTCATATCTTGCAAATGAGACTTGATAATGAGAATGCTACAAATCTTTACAAACAATTATCGGGGAAAGGAAATAGAAATGGTAGATTAGGTTGGAAGCCTCCTCTTATCAATATGGTAAAGTTAAATTTGGATGGTGCTAGAAAAGATAGTAACTCAGCTGGGTGTGGGGGAGTCATTAGAGATGATAAAGATATTTGGATAAGTGGTTTCTCTAAAAACTTGGGATCGTGTAACGCTATTCTTGCTGAATTTTGAAGAGTGTTTGAAGGGCTGAAGATTACTAAATTTTTATGTTTGAGGAAAGTGGAGGTCAATGTTGATTCCCTTGTGGCTGTGAATACTATTGAGGAAGTAAATATAGGTTTGGTGGAGTGTGTGGCTTTACTTAGAGATATTAGAAGGCTTATAGATGACCACGATGTTGTGCAAGTCAACCATGCTTACAGAGAAACGAAAAGGTGTGTTGATACTTTAGCCAGTATTATTTGCTCAATAAGCAATTTCACTTCTATGAATAAGCTCCAACTTATTTGAAGTCCATTCTGAATACTGGTTCATCTGGGTTAGATATCTCTAAGGCTTTGTTTGCAAGTTTGAAGGGGGAGGGAGGGGAGAGCTTTGGAAAATAGGAAGGATTAGATGAAAAGAATAGAAGGATTTTGAATATGAGGGTTTTGGAGGGTTTGATTTTATTTATAACACCAAAAACCCCATAAAATAGGGGAACTCAAAAATTGTATTGAATGAGGGGTTTTGGAGGGCTTATATAAATTTTCCAAATATCTTTTAGGTTGTTATAGTATTCTGAAAATTAAAAATTTAGTAATGATAATGACTCTTTTATCATTCTAAACAAAATCATTTTATCAAAAAATGTCAAATATTTTCTTATATTTTTTAAAAAAAAATATTTTTCGGAAGTCTTCTCCTCCTCTCCCCTCCAAACTCGCAAACAGAGCTTAGAGATATTATTTTGTAGTTGTCTTTTTTTATTATGGGCTTAGACCCTCCAGCCCATTAAAGAAAATTAAATTAAATTCTAATTAAAATAACTTGTAATATTACTATATTTAACTTTTTTTTACTAATGCTCTTAGACAATTTTTTTTTTCTTTCCAATTATAGTATTGTACTTAAAGTAGACTAAATAACACTATATCTTGTCACGCGCATTTAATTTATAAGCTTGGGGTCACGCTTGCAGAAGAAAAGTTGCCCGAAAAAATAAATATCATGTGATCAATACTAAAGTTTTTAATTATGCTTATTATTAATTTATTTTCCTATATTGGCAGTTGCTCAGATCTTTGTTTTTTAGTGACAAAACAAAATAGATCTTTGTTTATTGTGAATCACATAATAATGCCTGGAAATTAGTCGGTGGCAAGTGGCAACAATAAATCTATTTCCTTTGGAAAAAAAAACAATAAATTTTCTACCAAAAAAATTCAATAAATCTTCTTATAGAGCTCTCTTGATCGAGGAACATATATATTTTGTTTACAAAATATTTATTTAAAAATATTAATTTTTTTGGAAGAATTTAGTACATTTTTTTTTAAGAAAAAATAATTAAAATTAGAATTTCCTCCATTTTGAAAAAATATATATTTATTTTGATAGAAATACATATCAAAATGTAAAAAATTATCAATAGAGAGATTTGTTTTGTTGAATAATCTATTATTATGTATTTCCATTAATCAGAAAATTTTATATTGATTTTCTATTATTATATGTCATGTAAATATAACTTATATTATATTTATATTATATTTAAAAACGACACTGATAATGAGAGTAATACGATAATATTTCTCATTTATCTTTATCTCCTTCATTTCTACTTTTCTATTATATTGTTTGTTATTAATTTTATAACATATTATCAACACAAAACTCTACCAAACTACCAAATTTGAAAATGACAAAAATTGAAGTTATAGCTATCTAAGGTACTATTGATCTTTTATTCTTCAATTTAGTTTGTGAAATTTGTCTGCTAACAACTAGATATTTGTGAAATTTGTCTACTAACAACTAAAAATTTGTGAAATTGTTTTCTCAACTAAAAAAAAAATCATGAATATGTATTATGATGCAAAAACTAATACTGAGGAATCAGAAGTTTTTTAATCCAATAAATTTTGTAAGTTTCTAAAGAAATTTAAAATTTTGAGAAATTGAGTTTTTCATTTTTTTTTTAATAAGCAAAATGGAATTAATAAGTACAAGGGGTGTTAACCCATGATTACAAAATGAAAAAGGACAAGCCATCTACAAGGAAATGAAAACACCACCTACGGAAGCCCGATACACGTAGCCGGATTCACACACCAATCCGACCAAACAATAGTATTCCCTACCTTATAACAAGAAAGAAGTCATTCCCAAGCAACATATTTAATCATCCCAATATTATCAAAATTAAGAATATTACCGCCATGAAAAAGAACCTCATTCCTACAACACCAAATACCCCAACAAAAAGCCAACCCAAATAGCCAAGAAGTATCTACCACAAATCTAGACTTACAAGCTACAGTAGAAACTCTTTATATTAATACTCGGTAAATTAATAAACTCTCTAAAATAATAAATTCGTCCGGTCCCGACGTGGGCCAATGTAAAAAATTGAAAAACTCGATAAAATAATAAGATAATAATTTTTCGGGAGATCCCTTTATAATTTACGGTCCCAAGAAAATCATAAATTAATAATTCATAGAAACTGAAAGAAATATATTACACTATTGAAATATGATTCAATAGTTGTCTGTTTTCCTTTAAGAATACATTGAACACATTTGTTCCTCTTGTTTACATTTACTATACTTCAAAAGTCATTATTGATTTCCAATGCATATGGACACAGTAGTTACTAATTTACGTTGACTCCCAAGGTTCGTTGCAACGTAATTCTAAGAGGCTTAGACTAATTTTCCTTTTTGTTTGGTACGTACAGTATAATTGCTTAAAAACTCTTTAAATTAATAATTATTAATTTATCGATAAATTAATAACTCTCTAAATTAATAAATTTCTCCGGTCCTGACATTATTAATTTAAGGAGTTTCTACTGTAAATCCAAAGCTAGAAAACGATGAAAAAAATTACCCGAAAAAGATGATAAATCGAGTCGAAGCCATACACAAAACTCACTCCACCAAACTAAAGTGACGGGACAAGTACCAAAAAGATGATTCGTGTCTTCCTCCTCAACCCCACAAAGAGAGCAAATCAAAAGATTAGAATCCGTCAAAATATGACGTCTCGCCAAAGCCGTCTTGGTTGGAATCTTATTGCATCCATTAAAATATCATGTAAATGTTTATTGTCTACTCACAACCAAAAGTTTGTGTAGTTGTTTTCTCAAACTAAGATCTCAATTTATAATTTTTTTCCGTAACTTTCTTAATAAATATCACATATATTATTAAAATTGATATTGAATATTTTGTAGCATATACGTCTAAAGTTAATGGTATGACTTATACTTGTGAGATGATAAATTCTAAATTAGATATTTAAAACATACAAAGTATGAATATTAAAATATTTATTTACATTAAGCCAACAAGTTTATATATGATAATTCCCCCCTTAACTTATAAATTATTTTTGGATGTGTTGTGTATAATTCAATTGCTCCAATATAGTACGCTAAGATGATTTTTGAAAGAATGTTGAAAAATGCATTTTATATGAATCTCATATTTGAAGTTTTATCTTGGTCCAATAATTGAATGCTTGTTTGAAACCCAATAGGCAAATTTTTAATTTTCTCAATATTAGGAGGGAAGAATAAACAACTCAAAATATGAACCAAAAGTTCAAACGCACAATTTAAAATAAAATATTATTATATCATTTTGATTCTTCAAGTTCATAATCAATTCATTTGTAGATTTTATGAAACAAATTATCATATGCTAATATTTCACTCAAAGTGGATTCTCCTATTGGACAATCTAATATTGCAAATGATAGAAAAGTTGATTCCAATGTTAAAAGTCTTCTACCAATAAAAGAAATTAAAGTTAAAGATGACCCAAGTGAGGATATGAAAATTCTAAGAGCGCTTTGACATAGTTTATTTTTAAGTTACAGAAGAACTAATCAAGTACTTCAAATATGAAACAAAAAGATAAAAAATGATAAATGATAACGATGATCATGAATCAAAGTCTACCAAAGATTGTAAACAAAGTGAGAATTGGTCAAAATAAACAGATCCAATGGAAGAAGAATTAAATTCACTTTACAATCGACTCGCTTTTTGAACTGTAGTCCGGACACCTCAAGGTGTGAAAACAATTGAATATAAATGAGTTTTTGCGAAAAAGTAAAATAAGAATGGTGAAATTGTGAGATATAAAGCTTGATTTGTTGCTAAATGATTTTCAAAAATACTTAAGATTGATTTTTATGAAACATATCCACCTATAATAGATTTAGTTAATTTTTTATATTTAATTAGCCTTGCACCACATAAACGGCTTAATTTAAATATGATAGATGTGACATTTACTTGAAACTCTCCGAAGGGTTTAATATATCTAAGATACATAATTTTAGATCTCGAGAAAATTATTCCATAAAATTGAATAAGTCTCTGTATGAGCTAAAACCGCATGAGCTTGTTTACCACTCGAGTCCAATTTTTTGATTTCCTTGAGAGTTTTCAAAAGCATAAAATAAACATCATTATTTTTAATCATTATTTATTAACTATATTTGTTATAAAATAATATTTAAAAAATTGTTCAACCTTATATATTTTCTCTAATTTCATTTTTGAAAATGATAAATTAAAACATTTTCTAAATTTATAAATTTAAAAGAAAAAATAATTTTAAAAATGAAAAAAATCTGTAAACTAAATAACATTTAATTAAAGCGTAAAATACTTTCATTTTATTAAGGTGGTCAATCATACTATTCTTAATCGAAAAATTAATCTCTACAATTATGCGCGTAAAATATTCAATTTATTTATAAAAAAATTATGAAACCAAGTAAATTCATTAGATTTCTTAGCATTTGTCCCCCACCAACAAACAATACTTTTTAAATTGGTTAAATGCTAATTGATGTAATACACTTTTAAAAAATCATTTACTTTAAAAGAAAAATATATGTAACTTAGTTTAGAATAGATATTTAAAAAATTGATTCTATTCAATTAAATGTAATTTAATTAGAATTGGTTTTTTTACAAATATACAAATTATAATTATATAAAAAAATAAAATAATAGATTAAATTTTAATAATAATTAATAAATTATTAAAAAGTTAAAGCTAATAAATAATAAATTATTGTAATTTACCATATTAATAATATAAAATGATATATATAGTTTAATTTAGTGTAATTTTAAAAACAAATCCAAATATTTTTCACAAAAACACATTCAAACACATTGTTTTTTACATGGATTTGAACTTTCTCATCCCTAGCTATAAAAATGGTATTGCATGGACGTGAGCCACACACTATAAAAGTGTTCTCAAAGACCCACTATTAGTTGGCCATAAATTTTCGTATAATATAACGTCATGTAAAATTTTCTTGGGAAATACATTCAACAGCGTTTGTAGTCCAACGGTTAGGATAATTGCCTTCCAAGCAATAGACCCGGGTTCGACTCCCGGCAAACGCAATGACTTTTTATTATGAATCACTTCTAAGGCAAGGCTTCATTCAATTTGGTGAACATTCGGAAATTGATATTTTCATCATTAAATTTTAGAATTTAGGATACTTAGAGAAATAATCAACAAGAGAAACTAATGTTATAATACTCCAATAAAAATATTAAATTATTACAAAAGATTTTGTTCATTTCAAATGTAGCAGTTGCTAGTGTTAAATTATATTTCATATTATTTTTAAAATCATATCCTAAATGTGCTAGCCATATTACAAAATCTATTGAATGTGTTAACTTTATTATCTATTGATAAAAAATGTTTAAATTACTTACAAGTTTGAAAAATAATTTGCAGCTAAAAAAGTTACAAGAATAATGAAGATTAATTTTTATGTTTTATTTTTCATTAATATTCTTTTGATGTTAAACTTTTTAATGAATTCACTTTTATTCTTTAAGTGAGTTTATGAGTTAATGTGATACTAACTTACAAAATGACAAACATTTACTATTTTTCGTAGGTATTTCATAAATCATCCATCTATCCCATCTTTCTTCACATTTATGTTTTCAATTTTTAATAGTAAGTTTTTTTATCCATGATATCTTAATGACGAGACTTTCGTAGGGAATTTAGAGGTGGTGATTAAAATATTTAACACCATTTGAAAGACGAGTTTATAATTATGTCTCAAATTGAATATTTGTGAAAGTGAAATCTTTTAGTCTTTGTGTGATGATAGTAAACTTTGCAAGAAATTGTTTCTTCGAACATTAGGAGGCCGATGTTAGGGATGAAGTTGTTTGGAGATGTTGTTAGTCGAGATGGAGACTTAGCCTAAGAGGTGTCCATGAAGAGAGCTGCTAAGGTTGTTGAGTTAATGCGCCTTTTACCACCGCTAAGGGTTCCTCACAGTAAACTTCTTCTACTTTGATCCTGCATGGGTAGCATTCCATGTCCTTGGGAAGAGTTCCCTAAGAAAGGCCTCAAAGGTATAAGCTCCCTTGCTCGTACTAGCCCATGCCCAATATAGTCCCTATCAATTAGTAACAAGCTTTTCTTCACTGACATTTTTTATTTCAATGTCGACTATATACAATACAAGATCATCGAGTTGGAAACTTCAGGCTTTAACCTTTTTGTTCTATTTGGCAATGGATAATTGCTTAATGACAACACCAGTGAAGGCTACAAATCATCTTCTTTTGTCTAAGAGATCAAATTCTTCCTTGATGACTTGTGAATTATCCTTATCCTGCAAATGATACGTTGTTCTCCATAAGAGTTTCCCTACGTCAACCAAGATGACAGTCTTGGTGCTATAGAAAAGCCAGAAGGGTGTTTTACTAGTTGCCAAATGACACGTAGTTCGGTATGCCCAGAGAACATGAGGGAGCTCCTCAAGCATGTTTTTTCGTCCCCTTAGAGTTTTATCTTCAATCCTCTCAACAAAATTTAGTTGGCGACTTCAATTTGCCCATAGCTCTTGGGGTGTTCTACCGGCGTGAACGGGTGCTTGAACTTGAGATATTTGAAGGGTTTCTTTAAGTTCTTATCTGTGAATTGGATCTAGTTGTCGATGATAATGAATTAAGAAATGTCTATTTCCCGTGGATAAACTTCACCATGTTTATGAACTGAGCTCGTATAGAGGAGCGAGGTGGAAATCCCCATGCTTCTAACATTGCTCACACTTCTTGATGTAGGTTTTGTAACACCTTAAACCCGATATAATTTTTTTCTTCCTTTATAAAAGCATTACATATTATAAGAAAATAAGACAAGGGTGTAACACCAACATAATACTCAATTTTTTATTTCGAAATAGAGTTGAAATCCAAAACATAACAATTAGGTAAGATTTTTTGACTTAAAACAAAGTAGAGAACATAGCAAAAGAATCCAAACCCCGATGTTACAATATCAGAGCTATTATTCTAAAATAAACTAACTTAATTTGTGCTCCTAGAACTGCGTGCCTGAAAAAAAGTGAAATGTTTCAATGATGGAAAAGTACTTAATGCGCTGGTCCATCCACCATTTTTTCAACTAACTCCAAGTGTTTCCACTTTCGACTCAAAGCGAATTGAATGACATCTTCTTAAGTCGGGTGCGACTTCTAAAGACTTCCTCGACTCATTAAGGCCCGACAAGCTTCAGGGGAAATTGTTTTAGGCCGACCAAAGGTCCAAGGAGCTTAGGTCAAACTGATGTCAATCTACTCCAAGTGATCCAATGTATAAAAGTCATCTCACGAAATATTCAAGGTACATTTTCTATTTTCTGATCTCCACTTTTGACTACACCCATATTAAATTCCGAAATGACTTGAGTATTAGGTAGGGATGGCAAGCTGACCCAAACTCGCGGGGCCCCACCCGTACCCGAACCCGAGTCAACGGGTGAAAATCCGAGTTGACTGGATTTGGGTTCGGGTGCCACCCGATATTTCGGGTGCGGGTTTGGGTAGTGTAAAATCCGCACCCGAAATCATACCTGCTTATATATATATATTGTGGAAAGTTGTAGGAAAATTGTAGAAAAAAATGTATTTTATTTATTTTGCTGCGGGTTCGGGTTTGGGTGAAAAAACCCCGAACCCAACGGGTGTGGGCGTGGATGTTATTTTGTCACCCGAACAACATTTGGGTTTGGGTTCTAGTGTCGATTTCGGGTGCGGGTTTGGGTATTGCGAAACTCGCACCCGACCCGACCCGTTACCATCCCTAGCATTAGGGTACTAACTTTACAGATCCACCCACCCCACCCAGCGTCGTATCAATGACTAATTCCACCCGATCAAGATTCTTCACCACCAACATACTCTTAATTCTGACTCCAAAATAGAACAATATTAAAAGGAAGAGAATGAATCATTTTCCTTGATATTTCATTATTGGGTAATGTTATCCAGTGCCCTAGGAGCATTGGTTAAGAGACATTAAATACTTTATAAGCCCATTAATATTTTCCTTTTTAGGAAACATAGGTTATTAATAGTGATAATTAAAATTGAAACGTTGCAATTTGAAACCAAAGTCATAAATAATATTTGAACATTGCCTTTTCAATTTTTAATTCATTAAAGCTGTGCAACTGTAAGTTTTCATTTAGCCACATCTACTATTCATAGCACTACATTTACAGGTACATAATTTTAAACTATAATATTTCAAATTTTGTTTTATTATATAATTTATTATTATTATATATATATATATATATATATATATATATATATATATATATATATTTATTATATGTATTATTTTATTTTTATACTATATTTTATTGTTTAATTTCATTTTATAGTTTATTTTGTTTAAAAAACTAATAAAATAAGTAATTTCACACTTTGGACAATGAATTGTGTAAGAGAGAGAAAAAATCAATGAATTAATTTACTCCTATAATTTAATGCGTATAAAAAAAAACTATAATTTAATATTGTATTTAATTATGAATATATAATCAATTGAACATTTAATTATAATTATTTTTCAAACAGCACTCTTCATTATTTTAATGATATTACAAAATAGGTGATTAGATGTAAATTAATTAATTTATAATTGTGTTTTAATATAATGATGATAGAAATAGTGTAATGCAATCTTTAAAGTTTCTTAAATTTCTTACCGTTACTAAATTTATAGAACTCAAAATCACATTCAACAATGAGTATTAGTTTTTCATAATTGTTCTTATAATTATAGGTCTCATAATGACAATATATTTTTTTTTTTTTGAAATAGCAAAATAACATTATACTGAAAAAAAGGCACAAGAGATGCCACATACAGTCAGGACCATAGCACAATTGTTCGTGACAGCAAATTACCCAGCCTCCTAAACCAGAATTTACATAACAGATACTAAAAGCCTGAGCCTGAAAATGATACAAACAATAAACTCCCCTCACTTACTGAGTGATGAATAAAATACAGAAAATACGTTCCCCTATATCAGTCCGACACCGAAACAGCAAGAGCATAATCCTCAACGAGCGAATGAATTCCTGGGCAGCTCTCGCCAGGATGCGACCTTGGCAACCGCCTAAGCGGTCGACTACGGACCAATTCTCACGCGAATATAAAAAGCTTATCTCTCCTATGCGTGACATAAATAGTCATTTTTGTGTTTAAAAAACTTAAGTGGAGTACTCCACAATTTAAAAAGAATCTTATTAAAATGCACAAACAAGTCTATAAAAAGAAAAAAGGAAGGAAAAAAAAAAGAAAAAAACGAAAAAAGAAGAAAAAAGGGCCAATGTACTTTACTAGGAAGAAACCTATATAAGCAAAAGCAATCTCAAAGAGATTCTTGTTCACACACTCTGGCCAAGAATTAATGCAAATTTAGTGGTGCTACAAAATGGGTTAGACACAAGAATGAGACTTCATCTTGGAAATTTTCCCCAAACGCCAAAACTCTTAAGGACATGAAAGTTAATAAACCCTTTTTGAATACCATACCAGAAATACACATGTTATCTTAGAACATTAGAGGGATATAAATCACAGTAAATAAGTAGAGAAAAAGGAAAGAAATGCATATAGATCACAATTCACAAAGGTAACATTGAGCTAGTAGAAGGTCAAGATTCCAACCATTATCATTGCCAATTACTATACAATATCATTATTCAAAGGCTTGGACCAAAAGCTAATTATTTCTAATTTCTGAGCATTTAATGGAGGCATAGTTAAAGGAAAAAGAATTAAGCATCCAGGTAGAATAAAGGAACATCTTCAATCCTCTGTATCTAAAAAACAATACATCTACACATCCTTAGGTTGTGGTATTTATGATTCATGAGAAAGAACTAGTCTTCAATTTTGGTGCTTTCTGTTTGACAAAGAAAGCTGATAGCACACTTCTGCTGCGAGGAGGAGTTTGGGCAGACTCGCGGCGATTTGCATTGTCGAATGACCTGAACCCTGTCATTGGTTTGGAACCATCCAAAGCATCCTGCAGGCAGAGACTCAGTAACTTATTGACAACATTTATTTTACATTTTACAAAAACAAAGATAACATGAATAAAGTATAAATACACCCTTCAACTATAGTGGTAGAGCAAAATGGCTAGCCAGAAATATTGATTACAGTTTCAAATATTTGGTTTTCACCATTTGATAAAGTATGGTAACAATTATTGGGTTTGGTGCAAGTCAAGTCAACTAAAATGAAAAGCCATTTTTTCCAAGCTAGAAACAACCATTCAAAACTCAAGAGCATTAAATGTTTTACAGTCATAGTCTTCTATATATTAATTTTATTGTCAGCCAGCCAGAGACAGAAACAGTTGGGATACCATTCTAGAACTGAAGAACCATGCATCTTCCTATCTCATTTAATGACATTGTAACTCAAGTTAAAAATCTCAGATGAAAGTTCTTTTATTTATGTGATGCATATGCAATTGGAACATGACCAGTCATCCTCAAACCAAAGTTTCTCAGTGCAAACGATATGAAATGATAAAAGGTGAATTCTTATTTACCCAACTCAAAAAGTTGGGTAAGGTTACCTTTAGTGTAAAATGCATTGAAAACATCAAACAATTAATCTATATAATAAATAATTAAATACATAAAAATTAAATGGTGTCATCTGATTGGTGGAAAGTACACTACCCATCTTTTTGTGATGGGTAGAGAAGTTGTCCCCATGATAAAATTATGGAAAAAGCTAACATGTGCCCCAAGGGCACAAGTTAATAAGCTATTTATAGAAATGTTTTCTTGAAACACGTGCATTCAATGCGTCGATACTTTAAATATGACTTTATTGCATTTAATTACATTTAACTTTTTCTAATTATAGTATCCTTAACTATTTCTACCATTGAACTAACACTCAAAGGGGAATAAATACAGAGACATAATCCAACACAACCATAAAGTATTCACAGTTATATCGTTTTGTAAGAACATCATACTAACAATATGAACTGCTTCTACCGACTAGAGGAGAACACTTCTCAATCAATCATTTCTTGCTAAAAACTTATGTTAGTTAAAGAGATAAAGAACATTTGCCTGGATATACTATGAAGCAGCAGTTCTAAAGCAATGTGGTATAAATATCAGTTGAAGCTCTCATTCTCTCAAGAAGCTTAGACATCGGGTATAAATGCTATGAACTAGTGTTTATGTCCATAATGTAGCAGCTACGCCCTATATTGGCTACTACTAAAATGCAGAACTCTATAAACTACTACAATGCAAAGCTTATTGCCTACATGAACCGTTAATAGAAATTTAACACCTTTTTCCTTTTAAACCAAGTGCTAGCCAAGCAGGTTCAGCAAAAGATTAACAAACAGGTTTTAGAACACTGGCAAACAATAGATAAATGACAATCACAAGTTGGCCATTAAACGTGGCACCGCCACTTTCAGTTCTTAAAATTAATATGCAATTACCCTGCGTGTGCCGCCAAAATTTTGGGCATGTATAGTAGAAGTAGGAACTCCATTTGGTAAGTGAACTTGTGCTGGTGAGGACTTCGTCCAGGTGCTCTCTTCATTGTCTGCAGGCACATAACCAAAGACTATAAGGAGATATAACTTACACATCAAGAAATAATCATCACGTGGCTTGTCTAACTGAAATATTATATATACAAGAGATACAACTAAATCACAAACCTAACAGGTGGAAAAATCCAGAGGCCTTGGCAGAAAATTTAGGGTTCTCGATGCTGCAAAAGAAGATGCCATATGATAATTCCATTCATGTTTAGAGCTGAAACCAAAGTTACAGTAATATAGTACAGCCTCATACTAAAAAAATATTGAACTTACTTTGGGGAAGCATGCGGAGTCCCTTTCAATGTAGACTTAGTCTCTGATGCTAAATGCCATGAAAGAGTTTTTGCTGGAGGGTTACCTAGATATCAAATACATATTCCAATTAGTTATATGCTATTCATTTGTGAAAACATAACCACGGCCAGAATCAACGCGAAAAACACTTGGAGGGACGAAATTTCCCCCACCACACACCTGAAGATTGAAAACGAGTTCTGGTTTGAAATGAATTCTGTTTTGCATCAATTTGTATGTGCGGACTGAAATGCACCTTTTTATTTACAGAGTCTAGCTTGCAATGTTAAACAAAATGCACAGAATTGTTAGTAAAAACTACCGGTATAGATTTGTAGTGCTACAATCTCATCCAGACAAACATAAAAGCAGTAAGGCCTACTTGGCAAAATATAGTGCTTATGATGTCTGGGAATGAAAGCCAACAATTGCTGCTGCCGAAGACCTTCTTTTTCCGTATAAACTTGGCACGTAAGAAGTTTCTGTTATTAAGAAAATATGTTACTTATATGTCTATCAAAACATAATATCTAAAAAAAAATCTGCATTACCTGATTTATCGTAGAGACCTTCAAATCCATAGTTGAGATATCCAATGTGTGCTGCTCAAGAAGGTCAGTTAACTTGTATGCAACAGTTCCAAGATGATCAACAGCATTCACTAGGGCTCTTACAGCGTAATCTTTTAGGTTGTCAAGTACCCTAATGCATTAATAGCATATAGCTAAGGAAAATTCAATACAGCTCAAACACAAAAATATGTGAAAAGAAAATGTTAGTGACAATGGCACCCGTTTATATCTACCAGAAGAGTGTACAGGATCCTATAATACCAAAGGAATCTTCCTCAACTAGTCATCAAAATTTTGAGGGACTCAAATCCTTTTAGGAATACTATAACACTCTTCTTCACTAATTTCACAAATGAAAAATGATCTTACTTTTTAAGAATCGGTATTGTGAATGCTTCAGCATTCATATATATTAATTATGGGGATACTATTTGATGCTAAGGATTCAGTACCCCAAAAATACATTACAAAAGAAACAGTCAATGCTCTTTAAGTTTCCACATCACAAACCATCCCAAGTTTGTTATTACAAACCATCTTAATAAAATAAAATAAATACAGAACAAATTTAAGCATGCTTTTTATCCAAAATTTATTTCATTTTATTCACATATAGCCTCAAAGCAAGTCACTAGCATTTCATAAGTTCTAGCATATATTGAAATGCCGAAGCAGACTTTAAAGGAAAATTTAATTGGTAACAGTTGCAACCCAGGTAAGAATTAACTAGAAGAAAAAATTTAATTGGTAACTAATTGTTTGTCCTGTTGCGGGAGCTTCAAAATAAGGGGGTTAAGGCCGCCTTCAAGAACCAGTTGAAAAAAAAAACCATTAACAAAAAGGAAATCCTTACATTTGTTTCTGTTCGCTATGGAGATAAGATTTTTCACAGTATTCTGCAGCAGAATAAAGTTGAGGCCTCAGGTTCTTAAGTTCCTGAAATTACCACAATATAGGGATAATGATTGTCAACGCATGTTTTAAATAGTAACCACAATAATCAAAAAGAGGAAAAAAAATCAAACAGTTCCATTACAAATTAAACAGCCATGTTAATCCCTTAAACAGTGATAATAACTATTACTTATACAGATGTAAGTCTGTACATAAGCGCTTATTTTGATAAGCGATTATAGGCCTGAGTTTTTGCAACATTTTTCAAATTTCCGTTTCTACCGCTTTGGATCAAGCCTATTAGAAACAGTTTCTCCAGCATTAATCTTGAGTAAAATCACAATCACAAAACAAAATTGGCAAGAAACACAGCAAAATATGCCAGATACAAATTTCACCCAAAAAAATGAAACAAATACAGATCTGAACTCAAAAAAATATATAAATATAAAAAAAAAAACTCAAAGAAAAAAAAAAGAAAAAAGTGAGAACTATTAGAGAGAGAACCTGCAAGGAGTTAACGAAGCTTTTGCTGCGTTCCATGGAAACTTCATCGAAGGTCATAGCAGAGTTGTTGTGAAACGTCGTCGTTGGGTGCTCCAACTCCATGGCTAACTATAACAGAAACGTAACAAACTCAACTAACTCAACTAACTAACGAATCAACGACTTGGATCGTTCGAATTGAAAAAGAAGAATGTGATTAGAATTAGAAATGCGGTTGAACCGCCATTGATGCTGTTATGATTAATTTCATAATGAAAAGGAGAAAAGAAGAGAGAGAAAGAGAGAGTTTAATTTTTTGAAGTGAGAAATGAGAGTGAGTATTTAATGGAAATGCCAGGTGGCAGGTGAGTTAGTTGAAACTAACTTCTACTTCACTCCATTTAGTACCCGACGGTGGGTTTGGTTAAAAGACGAAAGTGTCCTTATGGGTTGACGGTTGACCTAACGCCACTCACTTGCAATGCAATGAGATTCAGAAAAAAATAATTGTTTGCATCATTGTAATCAATGCATACATAATGTATTTGTGTATTATATGTAAAATTGTAAATCTATAATGCATTGCTTTTTGTTTTTTCTTCCTTCTTTTTTTGTGTACAACTTTCTGTTTTTCTTATATACGTTGCTAGTGTACTTAATTACTTATACATCATTGTTGCAACTTGAACTCACCAAATACTACTAAAATATAAAGTGAATTAAAAATTACAAATGTACCTTATTTCATAAAATAGATCCAAATTGCTTATTGACAACTGATCACACATACAAACCAATATTATAAACAAATACTAAAAATTCTAATGAGTAGTTTTTATATTTTATTCACCAAAATTTTTAAAGGCGTGCAATAGATTATTTTACACTGGCTAAAATTTATTACGACTAAACCACAATTGCATAGGATTTTTAAAAATATTTTGTTACAGTTAAATTATAGTTAAATAGAACCTCTATTTATTTTGCCATATAGCTAAACTGCGACTAATTTACACATAACATTCAGAAAACTGAGACGACTCTGGTTCCATTAAATTTGATATGTATGTGATTTGATTTTTTGTTGTTTATAATTTTGTGTGTAATTTGATTATTTCAATTATTTGATTAAAGTTGTACCTTTAAACTATTTTTACCTTTTGTTCCATTCAGAAACAAAAAGTGAGTTGAGAAGCGGTGTAACGGTGGACCAGAGCTTCCGGTGTGTAGAGTTGGGGAAACCTACAAGGTTGTCACTTCAATGCTCAAGTCATTATGTGACGAAGAAGAGTGAAGTGAATTGTGAAGCGTCATTGGATGTACTTTGAAGTTGGGTCCTTCGTGATCATTAGGATGATAATTTTCTTGTGATAAGAAGATATGGGAAGGAATGTGGCCTCTCTGCGGTGGTCGGTCGGGCACGATATGACCGGTCTAAAACAGTTGTCTTCCATGCACTTAAAAAGTTAGTGCATCATGGGCGGGAAATACAAAAGAGTACTCACAAGTCCCAGAAAATTACTCCATCTTCTTGTGTGTGGATTATGTCTACTCTTCCACTACTTCTACTTTTGCTAAAGTGAGCGAGCGGTCTTGACAATGCATTTACTTAAGTTGGTCCACCTTCCTACTAGGGAATCTTAAGTCCTGTCAAGGATGAAAGAATATGGCAGTAGCCTCGGTAATCTCGGCGTCTCGAGTTTTGGTGGATTGATTTGAAATCCTGATGATGCTTGGATTCACAATTTTGCGGCGAATATTGGTTATTCCAATATCCTTCTTGTTGAGCTAATGACACTATATATCATGGATTGTGTATGACTTGGGAACTTGACATCAAAGACTTGATGTATTATTCTGATTTCATCTCTACTATCAAGCTTATCTCATAGTTTGTTAATGTTTAGCATCACTATGCCTCAATTTTCACAACATTAAAGAAATTTTTTTTTATACTCTTCAAAAGAAGAATGTTTATGTGTTGACTATCTAGCAAAACATGAGGTTGTTAACGATGCGGCATACAGTTCTTTGTAAAATCTCTTGTTAGAATCATCACTTTTCTACTCAGTGATTTTATTTTTTAAATAACTTTTGCCTTTTTTTTTTATATTTTCTTTTCTAACTTGTAAAAAAATATCTTTTATAAAAACAAATATGTAAGAAAAATTAATTTAAAACTTTCAAAACACATAAAAGAATTTATGAATAATTGATCGTGTATATTAAAAAAACTTGAGAATATATTTTATACGAAGATGTGATGATAAATACTTAGAGCCGTCTCAAATTTTTAAGAGACCCTGTGTAAGAAGTTGAAGTTATCTTCAATTGAATTGTGAAAAATTGTTAAGGGGTCCTATTTAAGTGTAAATTAGTAGTGAAATATATAACTGAGGGTCTTTTTTATCATAGCTTAAACATGAAAAAAAATGTGAGACCCTATCTTCTTGCACACCCTTAAAGACTACTACTATCATCTAAAATCTCATTATCATTTAATAGAAAAAAACAAACAAACAAATTGAGTATTTTAGCAAGGCTATACATACAAAAAGTAGGGGTATTATTATTCGACACAGATTTGTTACCCACCAATGTGTGAATATACATATTTAATTAGGTCTTCTTTCATTTTCTCAGATGTGGATTTTGACAGAAAGGTACATACCCTTTTATATTTTCTTTATTGCAATGATGTGTGATTGTCTACTTCACACAATAAACAATGCTATTTCTTTTTCATTTGATTGTCTTTTGAAAGATTTTTATGATGTGTTTCCTAAGAAACTCCTCCACAGCATATCTATACCTAAAAGCTTTGAACAAATAAAATGAATTGAAGACAAATCCAAACACTTTTAGAAAATGGTTGGATTCATGCGAGTTTTTGTTCATGTGTCATGAGTAATTTCAATCTTAAAAAAAATGGCATGTGGTGAAAGTGCATCGATTGTCCTATCATTAATAACATTATTATTAAGCATAGGCATTCTATACACCTGCTTGATGATATGTTAGATGAATTACAGGGTGCTTATGGTGCAAATTTTTGAAATTGAATATGATGAATTTAATATATGTGCATTTAGATTGTTTTAGGTATATAATTTTGTAAGAAAGCTAAATCTAAAAGCGTCTTTCATGGTTTGTATAGCCCTCTTTCTATTTCTTTTTCTCCTTGGGTTAATTTTTCCATGGATTTTGTTTTAGCCATACCTAAGAAAACACATGCCAATGATAGTATTTTTTTTTTGTTGTTGGTCATTTTTCTAAGATGACAAATTTTATTCTCATAAAGTTGATGATGCATGTCAAATTGTTAAATTACTTTTGCTAATCAAGTGACTTCAAACAAAAGAAGAGGGTTGAGTTACAAAAGAAGAGGGTTGAGTTGTGTTATTTGAAATTCAAAAATAATTTATAAAAATTTTAGTCTTTAAAATGGTTATATTAGTTTTGATAAACAAATAAAGAAATGACAATAGAAAGATAGAAAGAAGATGGAAAAGAAGATAAATATACAACGAAAATAAAATAAATAACGGCAAATAAATAGAGAAAGGATAGAGATATTGTAATAGATATTTACATAGTTTCGGTCCAACTACATGGCCTACTTTTGCCTCCCTAAGAGTTTTCTCTTGAGAGTTTCAATAAAATCACACTTGAGCTTTTTATAGGATCACTTTGTGAACCTTCAACAAAAAAAAAAACTTTTACACAGGCTTAACTCAAGAACCTATAAATAGAGTTTTTACGCAAACTTAACTCAAGAACCTCACATAGGCTTAACTCAAGAACCTACAAATTGAGCTATTACACATACTTTGCTCAAAATCTTCACCCAAGCTTTTTTAAGGTTTAACTTACAATCGTTAAATCCTTTACACAAGATAAACACACACTTGAATACAAGAGATTAAACACATCATAAGTACAACACAACTCTTAGAATAGTTTTTCAGTCTATAAGCACTACAACAATTATAATGAAAAGGAAATTTCAAAAACATAGGGAGTAGAAAAATAATATAGATGTTTATATTAAAAAATATGGTGTAAAATAAAATGAAGAGGAGTCTTCTTTATATAGAATATGACGTCAGTTGAACTTTCCGAATCTATCGAAACTCGCTTGATATCCTAGTAACCATGTTGCACAATGATGACTATTTACTTTTTCACTATTTTCAATTTATATATCAAATAGTAGTCAACTTAATCCTTCACCTTACATACATAACTCATAAATACCTTAGTAGTAATGGACAGTTAAAACAACTTCTTCTTTTTTTTCTTTGATTTTTCTCTAAATAAATTGCTTCTTTAATTTTTTCCCATACATATGATTAGAATTTTTTTCTTTAAAAAAATGTAACACTTTTGTGTCTAGTGAAATTGGAAGAGACCATTAATATTTTAAGTGCTCTTGAGTTAAGATTTCTAAAAGATTAACACCATAAAATTCTATAAACTATGAAAGATAATATGAAACTTTTCAAACTATTCCAAATAGAGAAAAATAAAATTACAATATAACCAACATAGAAATCATTCTAAATTATTCATCACCAATTATTACACCCTTTTCATTATCACTCCACAACACATAACTATCCTCATTTTTGTTTCTTTCTCTTCATCTATATCCATTTTATCTACTTTTTCTTTTCCCCCACAAAAGTCTTCTACCTTTTCCATTTATCAAAAAAAAAAAAAGCACAAAATATCTATCCTAAATCCTAATCCAACCCATCACACATTTTCCCGCTTAATAACTCAATTAATCCAATTATCCATAACTTAATCTCCTTTTTCACTTCATTAAATAATCGAATTTTCCTTTTAAATTCTTTTATTATTTTCTAAGCTTTTTCAATGGCGCTTCTATTACACTCCCCAGAGATTCACGCTCTTGCTGCTAAATTCGCACAAAACCCTAACCCTAACCCTAAACTGAGGAAACTTCACTATTTCAAACCCTATGCGAAATTGAACGCAATTGGAACAAAGAACGGGGTGAAATTTTCCAACGAGGTAAAGGATTGTGCGGTTTTGGATTTGGATTTGGATAGGAACGTGAAGCAGTTTGGTCAGTTTTCGGTTCCGGTGAAGAGTGGTTCGCGGTCGAGGAAAGAGGAAGAGGAAGAGAAACAGAATTACTATGTGAATATGGGATATGCTATACGAACTTTGAGGGAGGAGTTTCCTGATCTGTTTTACAAGGAGCTTAGCTTTGATATCTATAGGTTTGGATTTTGCTTCATTTATTTCATGATTTTGCGTAACTCTATGTTATTGCTTTTTTAGTGTAGAAGGATGTTATGATTTTACTTAGTCTATACTGATATGTAGATGATAGAAATCAATTTTGAGATAGGTTTTCAAGGATGAGTTTGGAAGATATTGATTCTCGAAATTGTGATCATCAATTAAAAATTGTTCAATTTTGTGAATTGGGTCCTAGATAGAAGATTGTGGTGAAAGTTGATTCAGGTAGCCGACCCTACTTAATGGGATAAGGTTTGGTTGGTGTTGCTGTAATATTGCAAATTGGCAAGTAATCTCTGGAGTTGTAGTGATTCATTCAAATGAACAAGTGACCTTCTGTGCGGTTGTTGTTACTCTTTGGTTGAAGATCACTATTCCAAATTAGAAAACAATCATTTTTTGGGTTTATTGTGGGGGCGGTGCAGGGAGGGGAAGAACATCGAAGGGGGATTTATGGGCAATTTTCACATTGGGAATGCATAAAATATTAGCATTGAGAATAGAGATTCGAAAACAAACATGATCAGTGAGTTATTGCATGGTACCCTTGCTATGCTCAATGCTATAACTCAAAGTCAAAAGAGGTTCAAACATATTTTAGTGTGATTTAGCATCCCGGTGTTTGGAATGGGAGGGACCAGTAGGGCCAAACTACACTTCTTGGAGTCTTTGTCACTGGGCATACTTATTTCTAGAGAGACCTGTGTGTCTCTGTTGGTGTCTGTGTCCGACACTTGTGATTACATTTGATGTATTCATTTTTTCAAATTATTATCGGTGTCGATGTTTCAATATTGTTGTCGTGTTTCTGGTGTCAACGTGTCAGTATTGGTGTCGTGTTTCCGGTGTCAACGTGTCAGTATCGGTGTCGTGTTTCCGGTATTCGTGCTTCATAGGACCTAAGCCTCTTTCTACCCTCATTCAATGTATGAAATACAATATGTCTTCCCACTAGTTGCTTGGAACATGATATAGTTTGGTTATGTTATATGCTTGTTTTAATATAATAAACTCCATATTCATGTTTCTCTACTCTGATCTGCTAAATTTGTTTTTGTTTTTTCCAGGGATGATATTGTGTTGAAGGATCCTCTGAATACGTTTATGGGTATTGAGAATTACAAATCCATATTCTGGAACCTACGATTTCATGGCAAGATATTTTTCAAAGCTTTATGGATAGACATAAACAGTGTGTGGCAGCCTGTTGAGAATGTAATTATGGTTCGCTGGACCGTTCACGGGATCCCCCGAGTTCCATGGGAAAGCCACGGTAGGTTTGATGGGACATCTGAGTATAAACTTGATAAACAGGGTAAGATTTACGAGCATCGGGTTGACAACGTTGCTTTGAAAAAACCTCCCAGGTTTAAAGTGATGGGTATGGAAGAATTGATTCAATCTCTTAGCTGCCCGCAGACCCCTGGACCAACTTACTTTGAAGTATCTTCATCTGCTAAGAGAAAGTAAAAGCTACTCATACTCTTCAAAAAGTTTTGGACCAAATTGTGCATATTATGGTATACATTAAGCTAGAGATTTAGCACCTTGTTGTAACATAAACCCTTGAGAAAACTGTATTTTTCTTTAGACCTAATGGCTTATATGTAAATAATGCTTCCCAGTTCTACTGGCACCAGTTTAAAGGATTTTTTTTTCCAACATGTGATACCCAATACTTAGGTAGAAGTGTCTTCAACCTAATGGCATCGGGCGTAATTTACAATTCACACCAAGTATTACATTTCGCTATGTTCTACTTCGGTCTTTCTTTATCTTTATATCAGCAATTTTCCACTAATGACGACAGAAAAATTAAAAATTATACTTACCATTTTTCAACCTTTGCTTCTCACTATATCTAATATTGACAATCACACATATCAACATTCAACTTCTCCCTAGATCAACTCATAACCAGACCAAATTGTTGTTCCAATCAATAAAAATGAGCCTTATTGATGGTTCAACTAGACGGAAATGAGCCTTATAGTTGGTTCATTGAAAGAAAAATGAGTTGTATAATTTTACATAGTTATGGATATTCTTAATCTTCTTCTCAATAATATCAAATACCCTCAAATTTTTCATTTTCATCATTTCTAAAATATCCTTCCGAAAATGTTTTTCATGTTTATTTAAGAAGTATTAAAACTCCCCTAAATATTATGGTTGTGTAACTTATGAATATGGATGATTAGTTTATATGTGCATGCAACTTCAGAGTGGAAGAGTTCAACAATTTCATATCAGAGGCGGAGTTGGTAGATTTTTTGCTTCGTGGCAGAAGGCTCGCATGGTCTAGACTCAGGGGCTTAGTGATGAATTGGTTGAATAAGTTCCTTATATTAGGCAAATAGTTTAGAATCTGGCCAAAATGTTATCAGTGGTGCTTAGATAAGGAATGATATGATCATTGTCCTATCATGTTATGCAAATCACTTTAAGATTGGGACCAAAACCTTTTCGTAAGATAAATTGTTGGAAGGATTTGCAAGTGATATCATAACTTCGTCATTGATAACTAGCGAGACATGAAGGTGGAAGGGTGTGGAATGTTTGTGTTGAAAGAAAAGCTAAAGAAGATCAAGGAAATGTTCAACAAATGGCACAAGAAACAGACTCATAATATGGAAAGAAGAATCATAGAAGTAAAGGAAAAACTAAATAAATTAGAGATCTAAGGCGAAATCAGAGAAGGGGATGAAGCTCAAGGGATATTTTAGCAAAATTACACGATTTTTTGAGACTTAATTGCAATATTAAGTGGCAAAAGGTTCGATCAAGATGGTTAAAGGACGGGGATGTATACCAAGTATTTTCATAGATGCTTGAACAAGAGAAAAAAGATAATGAAATCCTAAGTTTTGACATGAATGGAAGAAAGGTAACAAAGTTGAAGGAAACAAATATGAGACTTTTAAGCATTTTTTTCGTTGATACTTAACAAGTGATGTAAGAGCAAATTCAGAGAAAGTTCAAAGAACATTGTGGCCTTGTGGGAATGAGATAGTTTCAGAGGATAGCATTCAATACTTGTTTAGGGTAAAGGTAAAATTTCACATAAATGGAAGGATGGTTAAGGGCACTAATTGTTCTTTTATGGTGTTGATACCGAAGAAGAGAAACCCGGTGAAGATGTTAGATTATAGGCTAATTTTGTTGATATGTCACTTATATCATAAACATAGACGACATTCCTATCAAATAGGAAAATTCTTGACGAGATCTTAATTGCAAACAAAATTGTGAATGAAGCTAGAAATAAAAAGAAGTGTTATTATTTAAAGCAGACTTTTAGAAAGCTTACAACTCGGTTGATTGAAATTTGCTTGACTTTGTTATGACAAAGATGGGATTTCATGATAAATGAATGAGATGGATAGTTAAATGCTTAAAACATATCCATTATCAATACTATATAATGGCAAGCATACTAAAGAATGGATGATAGAACGAGATTTAAGACAAGAAGATTTTATGTTGTTGTTTTTATTTTTCATTGTAGCTTAAGGTTTTAACATACTTATGAGAAAAGCGATGAATAATATGAAATACAGTAAGAAATGTGAATCAATGTGTTTGCAGGTATGAAGACTGCAGTAACATATTAAATTGATTTTGATGTTAACGACGCTCTTAAGAGGAGTCTTCATTAGTATTGATGTTCTAGGATATGTAATTTATCAAATTACGGTGCTTTGTATGTTACTCAGGTGATGGTGTTTAATGTGTTTGCTGAAGTGATGGTACTTGATAAGTTTTTTATCAAGTGGTGTTATTTGGTATTATTTAAGTGTAGTGCTTGATGTGTTTGCTCAAGCGATGATGTTTGACAAGAATTTTATCAAGTGACGGTGGTTGGTATGTTACTCAACTGATGGTGCTTGATGTGTTTCATCAAGTGGAAGGACTTGACAAATTGTTTATCAAGTGACAGTGATGTGGTGGTTTAACCTCGTCAACAACAAATTGTGCTCTTCTTGGCCTTTTTTGGGTTTTTGCTTTGAGACTGTGAGATTGTTTCTTCTTGGTTGGACGAGGTTGTAATTCCTCACCCATTCTTTGCCACCGTATCTAGTACTTAGGAGGTATGATGTCACCTTCCTCCATTTCTTCATAATCACCTTTCTCATCATCTTCAACTTCTTCTTCATTATTCTTTTATTTAATTGTAGAGTCAAACTCAGATATTGTTGATTATGAGTATACTATAACAAATTATTACTAAATAGGACATTGGTAATTGTCGAAGTTTTGTTAAAACTTCGGTCCTTTCTGTCGAGAACGAGAGAGGTTTTCTCTTTCCTTGCTTTCTTTTTAGAGTAGTGGTGTTGGAACTACTTTCTCATTTTCGATTCTGCAAGTTAGAACAAGGGTGAAAAGGGAGTAAAGAAAATAAAAATTATGATCCTGAGAGAAAGAAAAGGTTTAGAGAATGTACTTTTTTTGTTTCCTTAGGGTGGTTAGTTTCCTTGTTTCTATTAACAATTTCTATCTCCCTTCTTTTTCGACTCTTTTGGAACGAAAGGTCAAGCTACAAGATTTCGACACTTCTTTTTCGACTCTTTTGGAACGAAAGGTCAAGCTACAAGATTTCGACACCTAAAGAAAGTTAGTTAATATCAAAAGTCTTTTCATTTCACCTTCTAGAATGGTGGATTTAATTTGAACTTGTTCGAGACCGACTCTCAAGGGTAGGAGATAAGTATGTATGTTAAACTTAGTCGAAATTACTCTATGGGTAAGCTTTTTTTATCAATATTTAGGGATGACAAAGATCCTAAAAAACGAATTTGGAGGTGCAGTTGAAAAGCTAAGCCAAACTCAAAAGTTGGTAAAGGTGAAAATTTGGGAAGATAAAATTCCAAAGCAAATGGACTTGTAGAGGCAGCCTAAGATCAATTTCAATTTGCTAAGGCAAACATCTCTCTTCTTATGAAAATGACTAATTAAGTCAATAATGCTATAAGGCAAACATCTCTCTTCTTATGAAAATGACTAATTAAGTCAATAATACAGCTTCCATCCAAGTGATTAAGAGATTAAGTCAATAATACAGCTTCCAGTGTTATTTCACTAATAAATAATGTGTCATAGTTCAAATTTGGTAAAATTTGGTACCATCAATTTGATGATGGCGCAATCCAAGTATTGCACTAATTGTCTCAATAATTCCTTAACTTCGAAGTGTCTTTTACAAAAAATTATTAATAATATATTAAAATTGTAAATTAACTTTTATACAAATGTTTTTTTTATAAAATTACTCCTAATAATTTAAAAATGAGGAAGTAGTAGTTAAAGGAAAATTCTTGATCTTATGAATAAATTAGTCTTAAATCTTTTTGACTATATATGTAAAAAAAAGTATTTATGTATCTTATTTTATTCAAATTCATAAATCTTTTACAAAACAAAATAAAATAAATAATAGTATAATTTACAAAACAAAATATATAATTTACAAAAGAATAAAACAAAATTTCAATCCTTCAAATTTGAGAATTAGAGAGTGAATGTAAAAGTCTAATTTACAAAAAATAATATCAATTACAAATTCAACAATTTCCTCTAACTATCAGAGGGTGAATGTAAAGTAAGATCTCAATATTTTGAACATAACAAAAATAGTTCAAAACTCACCTTCAAAACAATTAATGTGTTTTCTATTTTCCCAATAATAAAAAGTAAAAAGGTCGATAGAGTTAAAAACAATTTTAATTATATTGAAAATTTAGCCGAGGGTTCAAGATACGCCAAAACAAGATAAATTTGGGTATCCTACGATTCGGCAATTCAATTTGCGAAGTTAATAAAATTGATAGTTAGAGTGGCCTCAATAATAAGAGTAACTCGCCTCTCTGCTGGGATCTTCGCATTATCAACAAAATAATTAAAAATTTGAAAAAGAAAAATAATATAATTGTGCGAAAACCAAATCAAAGATGAACCAAGCTATTGATAAAAGACTTGGTCAGAAATGAGATCTAGATCTCGATTCAATTTACGAAAGCAAACTTGAAGTAAAAACGCACTGATTGCGTTTCCTCCATAGGACCTTCGATTCAAATGAAAAAAACTAAATAAAATTATTCATAAACGAAAAATAGAGAAGGTGTTTTGTGACGTGTGATGCTCAGTGAATACGAACCAAAACAAAGGGATCATTTTGCTGATTGATCAGCAATCACAGATTTCCTTTTGTTTGTTTCTCTTCATCGCATAAATCATCAATTACACGATTTTTTTGTTTCGTTAAATAGAGAGAAAAAAACGGATGAAAGCATTCGAGTAGTGTTTGTGGTGTGAAAGACGAGAGATGCGGCTGTTAACCTAATGGCTACAGAATATGTTGATAAGTTATTCTGCAAGCTCCTTTATATAACAATAATCATTCTGGATTCTCACTCTAATGCTAAACCTAAAGGCCCAATTATTTTAATTTTTTAAGGCCCAATTGTATTCTCCATAATTATTTTTTGTAAGCTATTTTTTTAACATTACTCTTCCCACCCACCAACCCACCCACCAACCCACCCTGAGAGACACCCTTTGAAAATCGAAAATGTCCCATCTTAATTCATGATTTTGGCACATATGTTTCACACTAAAATACAGTTTAATTGATACACACTTTTATTTTTTCAAGAATGATTTTAGAGTGTATTTCTGAACTCAACCTTACAATGATTTTTTGAATTTCACAACTTAGTGATAAATAAAAAAGTACAGTTTCGAATTTTTCAAGCAAAAATTTGAAAATAAAATACCATTTTGTATGGATTTCACAATTCATTGAATTTTTCGAAAGTGTATTTCTGGAATATTCACAACTCAATGAATATTTCTAATTGATCAAAGTTGGTGTAATACTGAAAAGCATAATAGATGTCTGGAATGTTATAATAAATTCTTCTACGAAAGAGTTCCATGTCAAATGTGTAATGAGTTTCAGGAGGTGCAGGAGAAGATTGTCTGTGTTTTTACCGGTCAATTTAGACACCTTAGAAAATACAACAACTAACCAAGTTGAATCTGGTCATGCTACATTGAAGAGTTGGTTGAGAAATAGTAAAGGTGAATTGTGTAAATAGTTGGGACTCTAAAAACAAAATTATCCAAAATCAGCATAATGAGATATATATTTATATACATCATTTGATTGCAACATTACAGTGTTGGAACATAGGTTCAGGGACAACGATCTATATACACCCTTTATTAATATAATTTTGTAGTTTTTACTTCTATATAGTTTTTTGACCATACTACAAAACTAACATAAAAAATTAATTTAACTAACAAAATTATAATTATGAATGAAAAAGAAAGAGAAAAAAAATGACAGTAGCTATAAACTAATGAGAGACATGCATCCAATTAAAACACATTTTTTATTTTTAAAATATTGATATGACATAGTAAATACAAAGATTTTAATTGATTGCATGTGTAATATTTATTTATTGGTTTACATTGTCCGTAAACTTTTAAACTAAAAAACAAAACACGATAAATTAAAACACTATTATTTATAGAGTTTGTAAAAGAGATAAAAAAAAGCACCAACAATATAAAATATTTTTATACTATCAACTGTCAATCAATCACATACATGTATTCCGTTAAATCACTCTTCCAATTTTAAAATACTTAACTGAATATTATACATGTAAAATTAGTTTATCTTAATCTTAATCTTAAAATATAAAAATTCAAGATTTTCATGATGGAAACCCTAGCCAAATGTCAACTCAATAATAAACCATAACCACATGTCATCTTGGTAGTAACACCAAACACAAACCACCATTAATATGTAAAATTTTATATTATTAGCTCTAAAAACTTAGTTATTTTAATAATATATATAATATTTGATTTCATTTACTTATATTTGATTAAAAATAATCAGTTGACTAATTAGGACTAGGGCCGGCTCAAACATATTAGGGGCCCTGTTCTATTTTTAATTTATAGCAAATTGCTAATAAAATAAAATATAATTTTCTCTACTTTTTTCTTCAATTTTTCTCTACTTTTTTACTCAATTTTTTTTTTTAGTAAAGAAGTATTGAGATTAAACCGTTTAAATACTTTTTATCAAAATTATTTTAACATTATAATATGACTTTACATATTAGTCTTAATTAACAAATATTTAATTAATATTTATTTTACAAATTTATAGCTATTAGTTTAAATAAATTAAAAAATATGAAAGAAAAAATTCATTAAACTTTTATACATATTATTATTGAATATATATATATATATATATATATATATATATATATATATATATATATATATATATATATATATATATATATATATATATATATATATATATATATATATATATATATATATATATATATATATATATATATATATATATATATATATATATATATATATATATATATATATATATATATGAGGAGGGATCAAATTACACCCGAAGAGTTACACCACGAGTTACACTCGTTCTATAACTACATCTCGAATTAATATTTTTTAAATTCAACCGTTGGATTGAAACATAATATCATATAGATCATACCTATAAAGTTTGAGCTTAATCTATAATGATTTACTATATCATCAAGATATCCAAATATTAACGTCAAAATGAGCATTCATATAACGTTAATTTTGATGTAATTCAATGATATAGTAAATCATTATAGATTAAGCTCAAACTCTATAGGTATGATCTATATGATATTATGTTTCAATCCAACGGTTGAATTTAAAAAATATTAATTCGAGATGTAGTTATAGAACGAGTGTAACTCGTGGTGTAACTCTTCGGGTGTAATTTGATCCCTCCTCTCTCTCTCTCTCTCTATATATATATATATATATAATTTGATCCCTCCTCTCTCTCTCTCTCTATATATATATATATATATATATATATATATATATATATATATATATATATATATATATATATATATATATATATATATATAAAATTTGCAACACAATGCATCTTAGATTAAATGCCGTTCATTGTTTTACAGTATTTTAATTTCATTTTTAGTCCCTATTAAATAAATAACATATTTTAGTCCTATAAATTTTTTATAAATGCAGTTTTAGTCCCTGCTTTTTTTTTTTTAAATTTTGAAACTATTTAATTACCCTTAAAATTTTAAATTTTTGAATTATTTTTTCATACGTGTCTAGAATATCATAAAATATTTCTTTACCAAATTATAGAATTTTTTATAATAAGAAGAATTAAATATGAATTTTTTAAATTTCAAAAGATAATAATAAAAGAAATGCAAATCTCGATTTAGATATAAATTTTGAGTTTATTTTTTTTCGAGGAACTTTTATAACATTCTCAGCATGTTTGTATAATAATGATTCAAAAATACACATGGGTTAACAGTAGGACTAAAACTACGTGCATAATAATTTTATTGGACCAAAATATGTCATTTTTTTAATAGGGACTAAAAATGAAATTTGAGGTATTTATAGGACCAAAAACATACTTAACCATTTTATATTACAACCATATGATTGATATATTTTTTATAATTTACTATTTCAATCTTAATTTTGAATTTTTATTAAAGATTCATATATTTTGCAGATTTGTAAAATGAAATGAAAGATAGTTCTTATGGCAAGAACAATTGGTTAAAATGAAATATGAGTATAACAACTAAAATCAGGAGTATCACAGGCAAATAAATTTCCTAAAAATTGAAGAAAGTAAATTGAAAAATGTTTCTCTTTCCTTATTTTTTTAAGAATTTTCTTTTTCAATCCTAATTTTAAAATTTTGTTAAAGATTTATATATTTTGCAGATTTATATAATGAAATAAAGATAGATGTTATTACACGTACAATTTTGATAATGAAATATGAGTATAACAACTAAAATCAAAAGTACCAAAGGCAAATAAATGCCATAAAATTTAAAAAAAAGTAAATTGACAAATTTTTCTCTCTCCTTAGAATGTCTTGTTTTTTATCTACCATTTATAATGGCAAGGTCGTGATTATCTTTTATGTAGTAAGAAACTTTACCATTTAATTTTTTTGGAAAAATTTCTACCATCAACACTATTTAAAATAAATAACTTATTATGTGTAATTAAATTATTATTTTATATTTTATTTGAATGATAATATATTAAATTTTTTTAATAATTAAAATCTTTAATTTAAAATAAAAAATAAATACAAAACATTTTAGGATTAGTAACCACACAACGCGCTGGTCACAATCTAGATTTTTATAATAGACAACATTTGATCTCTTTGTAAAATAAAGAGTACAAACTATTGTCATATTCCGTGGCTTAAAAATAAGAGGCATGCTATATTGACACTCTTTTTTCTACACCGTATCTTACACCATAAAATTTAACAAAAAAAAATGTAGCTGCACAAAAATCAAGACATAAATAAATTATTAAAATAGTAGAACATAGGCAATGTATGTATCTAAATACGGTGTTGACTTATGAGATGGTGTACATTTATCATTTCTCTAAAAATAAATGATTATGCAAATATACTAATCTATGAAAAACAAGTGGACAATTAATCATAAAAAATGAATTTAACGATAATAAAGAGAAGCACTATGTTATAGAACACAAAACACTCTGTTCTCGAACCTGAGATCTACCGGGAACTGCACTGCAGTATCCCATTTCATTCCCTCCAATTTTCTCCACAAAGATAACAATAATAACAGAATAAAACTCAATAGAGAAAATAACTTATCAGCTGCGTCTACACAACCCTGTTAGTTGCTACCATTTCCCGACGGTTTTGAATCATGTGGGGCACCATTGCAAATTTGAAAGAGAACTTGAACAAGATCGCACTTGGAGTTCACTGCGAAGAAGAAGACGACGAAATGCTCCGCATCTACGGCGGTGAAATCACTTCCAACGGCGAGGAATCTCGCGTCTCAGATCGCCGGAATTCTAACGGATTTGTCCGTTCCAAATCGGGAATTAGGTCGCCACTCACACATGGCATCGATCATGTATCTGTTTCTGAGGTCATTCTCACTCTCTCGAAGTTGTATTGGCTTGTGCATATATCATATATCATGTTGTTTGTTTATCACGCATTTAAGTATGATTCATATTTAATAGCTAGTAATGCTGGTGATTGTTGTTCTGCTTAGAGTTTGAAACTTAACGAGAATGGAAATGCTTCTTCAACGAACTAGGTTTTGGGTTTTAGTTCTATGAGATTAAATCATGTTAGTTATTTATGTAATTATCCAATAGTGGGTGGTTGGTGGTAGTGGGTTGTGAGTGAACTTTACCTGCATTGTTAGGAGTTTGAATCTTAGAGTTTCCTTTTTGTTGAGTGCCTTGCTTAAGCACTGTTCTTGATGATAGAGGATTATCCCATAGTTATGCTTGTGGTATTCCCATTTTCTGTTCCAGTGTCGGAAACATGAGATATTAAGAAACTGAAAAACTTAATGTCCAAGCTACTATGAAACTGACTGGCCTTGTTCAATCATTTTACTTATTTTTATTCAGTTAAACAAATAACACACCTTTCCAACTTTATCTATGCAGTGGTATAATAAAATATAAATGAAAATCTCTGGACAACATTGCCAACTTTACAATCTTCCACTTAAAATTCAGTGGAACATTCGATGGTGAAAATTTGTTATCAAATGTTGTGTTATCTGCTTATAGTAGTAAGAGGAGTGGCACTGGCAGCAACATTCCATATCACCGGATACCCTCTTTTATTAATTAACACTTGAATAGGTCCCATTGAAATATGTGGGGCTTAGATAAATTTGGTGAAATTCGTGAATTTCAACTTATAGGAGGGAGTTTATTGAAAAAAGTGTGTTAGAGAGTGTAATTAGTGCTTTAATATGGTTAAATAAAATGTCATTTTGTTACAATATTAAAAAGAGTTTCTTTTCATCTCATCCTTTCTTGTGCTTCTTATAGATAGAACAATACAAAGCAGAAATCAAGAGACTTCAATCCTCTGAAGCAGAAATTAAAGCACTGTCAGTTAATTATGCAGCTTTATTAAAAGACAAAGAGGTACAGCTATTACATTCCAACATATCTGTATTATAATATTAATCTTCACATTTTTGCTCTCTCTTGTTTTTTCATATGTTGGAACTATCTAGCATTTATACTTGTAGCACAAGTTAAGACGGGCCTGTGCATTCCTAAGGTTAAGTCCATAGGGCTCTTGTGTGAGGGGGTGTATTACTTTCACCCTACAATTCTAAGTTTTATGGCTAGTTGGTTTATGACAGTCAGCAGTCTTTATGGACTATATATGGGTCTGATTACTTTCACCTTACAATTTTAAGTGTTGAGGATAGTTGGTTTATGACAGCAGTCAGCAGTCTTTATGGACTATTTTGGGTCTGATTATTTGAAAATAAATATTTACATATGTTCTGGATTGTGTGTTTTCTAAAGTAAAGCTCTAATCATTTCCCCCCCTCTCCTTTAAAAATGGAGGACTTTTAATTTTCTTGAATACATAGTATAGTAGTATTTTATTCATTGTGATCTTAATGCTTGGCCAGCAGCAGCAATGTACCATGACGTTGATTGGTTGAAAACTTTGTGATACATTGGATGTTGGATAAAAAAAGAGAAGTTTCATTGATGTTGCAGGGTCAGATTGTTAGATTAAATAAAGAAAATGGTTCACTAAAGCAGAATCTGGAGGCTGCGAATGCTGCTCCGTATGCCTCCAGAAATGAAGTTTCTAGAGCATCTACAAGTGGCACTTCTTCAATCAAGGTAGCCTAGAGTTTGATTTTTCAGTTTTTAGAATGCAAAAACTTCTTTTATTTGCATGCCATTTTGATTTTTATATATAATATCTTGACGGGTTTCTTTATAACTTTTTTTACTTATTGATGAGTGAATTTGACAACAGATGTATGAATGCCTTCTAGGAGCTTGCAAATACAGTTGATGGAAAAATTAGGCTATCAAAAGCGGTGCAATATTCCTTAGAGATAAAAAAGCTAAAGTTAGAACTAAAGCAAGAATGTGATCAGTTGGCAAATGTTCAACTAAATTTTCGTGGTATTTTTATTTTGCATTTGAATGCCTAAATGATAATATCGTGTAAATAGAAGTTGACAAAACTCTGCCTTTTTCTTCAATTTCAGAGGAGCAGGAATTGAACAACTCTTTCCGGGAGGAGCTTAAAATGTTAAAGTTGGAAAGAGAAAAAGTGAGTTCATATTTTAGTAGATATGTAAATTTATATGATCATAGCCACCACACTACTTAATTTCAAACTTAAAAGAGCTAATTGGGATAAAGCAATAGGTGCACACATGAAATGAATGTTACAATTCTCCGTTGTTGATTCTGGGATGTCTTTTGCACTTGATAGTTTAATCATTTTGTTACTATTTTGGCGACATTACATGTTACGATGTAGTAAAACAATTGATGTAAAGCATCTGAGTAAATTGGTCTGGCTTTTAAAAAGACCTTTCAAATCATGGTTTTTATTCATTTTACTGTTAAAAGACTCGTTAGAAACTTTATCAATACTAGACCATACTGTCTCAAGATAGTTCTCTCATATATAAATAGCATTTGATGGACACAATATAATAAGATTTGGTATCAAGTTATAAACAGATGGATCAAAGGCTATCCAAATTAGATGGACGCTGTAAATTTCAATTTATATTGTTCTCTTCTAGTGTATGCTTTCTGAATTCTTAGCTTTTCTTCCTTTCTATAAAAAATAAAATAATATGCCTTGCTGTTTTGAATTCAGAAAGCTATCCAAATTGAAATTCTTCTATTTTGTCTTTATCAAATGAAATGATTGGTTTGTTATGGGAGCAGACTCTAGAATAGAACATGCATAACCTTTCCCCGTGCTTGAACATATAATTTTTCTTTCAGCTGATATATTTTTGAAACTGAGAAGGAATTTGACCTTTTTCTGGTTACACTCTATTGAAAGGAATGGTAAAAAAGCTGTTGTATTTTATTCCTCAGCTCTAGGCTGGTATATATCATGGTAATACAATAATGATATTAATTCTTTCCTTAATGGAGAATAAAGGGAAATAATACAAATAGAAATAATATATTCCAACACCCCCCCTCAAGTTGGTGCATAGATATCTATCATGCCCAACTTGTCAATCAAATGCTCAAAGGTTGGTCTTGCCAAACTTTTGGTAAGGATATCTGCAGTTTGCTGATTTGAAGTCACAAAAGGGAGACATATGATTCCAGCATCTAACTTCTCTTTTATGAAGTGTCGATCAATCTCAATATGTTTGGTTCTGTCATGTTGAACTGGGTTATGAGCTATGCTAATGACAACTTTACTGTCAGAGTATAATTTTAATGGAAGCTCAATTTTCATCTTAAGTTCTTCTAGGACTCTAAGGATCCATAACCCTTCACAAATACCTTGAGACATAGCTCTAAACTCAGCTTCTGCACTACTTCTTGCTACAACTCCTTGTTTCTTGCTCCTCCATGTCACAAGATTACCCCAAACATAAGTACAATATCCAGAGGTTGATCTTCTATCAGTGACTGAGCCTGCCCAATCAGCATCCGTGAAGATAGACACATTTCTTTCACTAGTTTTCTTAAAATGTAAGCCTTTACCAGGCTTTCCCTTCAAATATCTCAGTATCCGGTAGACTGCCTCAAGATGTTCCTCGTAAGGAGAATGCATAAATTGACTTACTACACTAACTGAGAAAGCAATATCAGGTCGGGTGTGTGACAAATAAATCAGTTTTCCAACCAACCTCTGATATCTTCTAGTGTCAACAGGAACACTACCTTCTCCCCAAAGTTTAGCATTAGGATCCATAGGGGTATCTGCAGGACGACATCCACTCATTCCTGTTTCTTTCAATAAGTCTAGAATGTATTTCTGCTGTGAAACCACAATACCCTTCTTTGACCGAGCAACCTCCATACCAAGAAAATATCGCATGGATCCTAAGTCCTTGATTTCAAAGTCTACTGCTAATTTCTCTTTTACTCTTGCCATTTCAACTGTATCGTCTCCAGTAAGGACAATATCATCAACATATACAATCAGGGCAGCCAATTTCCCATCATGGGAGAACTTTGTGAATAAGGTGTGATCAGCCTGTCCTTGAATGTACCCTTGTTTCTTCATGGACTGAGTGAACTTTTCAAACCAAGCTCTAGGAGACTGGTTTAATCCATACAAAGACTTATTTAATTTGCATACATTTGATCCAAATTTGTCTTCAAAGCCAGGAGGAATGTCCATGTATACTTCTTCTTCTAGATCGCCATTAAGAAAGGCATTTTTAATATCTAACTGATGTAGGGGCCAATCCAGGTTAGCAGCAAGAGATAAAAGAATTCTTACAGTGTTCAGTTTTGCAACAGGAGCAAATGTCTCTGAGTAGTCTATACCATAGGTCTGAGTAAATCCTTTAGCCACCAAGCGAGCCTTGTACCTTTCAATGGACCCATCTGAATTATACTTCACAGTAAACACCCATTTGCATCCAACTGTCTTCTTGTCATTCGGTAGTGTCATAACACTCCAAGTTTTGTTCTTTTCTAGAGCTTCCATCTCCTCAAGTACAGCTTCCCTCCACTTTGGAATTTCTAGAGCAACCTGTACATTTTTTGGAATTTCTACACTAGACAATTTTGAGGTGAAGGCAGACAGAGATGAAGACAAATTTGAATATGATATAAAATTGGACATGGGGTGTTTAGTACACGATCTAACAGGTTTTCTAATGGCAACAGGATCATCTATATCAGGATACAAAATACGACTTTCAGAAACAGAGATGGACTTACCTTTCCTATTCTTAGGAGGTTGATCATTCCCCGGTTCAGATTCCTGACAGTGTGGAGATGTGGACTCATCCATTCCTTTGTGGTTCTTTTTTACAAAAACCTTCCCTTTCCAAATCCCGTTTCCTAATTCAAATCTGTTTTCCTGAAGTGACTCATTATTCTGTGGCATTTCAATTAGATCATCACTATCATCGTTTTCAGGAATTTCATTGTTTTCTACATGAGAAAATGTAGGCTCAGATTCGCAAGGATCGTTACTCATAACAGGAGTAGGATTAAATAAAGAATCATGGCCATTTTCTGTTGGTGCAGAAGTATAAGTCTCAGAACTTTGTGATACAGGCAAAGATAAATTATTTAAAAAACTCATGTTCTCAATTTGAAACAAGTCTTCCTTTATATCCCCCCCTTGATGAGTGTCATCAAAAAAAGGTTTATTTTCAAAAAATGTAACATCCATAGTGACAAACATTTTTTTGGTTTTTGGATCAAAACATTTATATCCTTTTTGGGTTGGGGAGTATCCAACAAAAACACACTTTATAGCACGTGGTTCAAGTTTTCCAACATTCTTATGTTCATGAACAAAAGCTGTGCAACCAAAGATTTTTAATGTCAGATCAGTTAAAACACGAGAACTAGGAAAACATTCTTTGAAAGTATTAATCGGAGTTTGAAAATTAAGAACTTTGGAGGGCATTCTATTAATTAAATATGCAGCTGTTAAAACGGCTTCGCCCCACAAATATTTTGGTACTTTATTTGTGAAAAGTAAAGCTCTAGCAACCTCCAATAAATGTCTATTTTTCCTTTCGGCAACTCCATTTTGTTGAGGAGTATTAGGACATGAACTTTGATGTACAATCCCATTTTTTTGAAAAAAATCATCCAGGATAGTGTTAAAATATTCTTTGCCATTATCACTTCTAAAGACTTGGATATTTGTTTGAAATTGATTCTGCACCATTGTAAAAAAATTCTTTACAGCCTGACAAACATCTGATTTCCCCTTTAACAAGTACACCCAACATACTCTTGTATGGTCATCTATAAATGTGATAAACCATTTTTTGAGAGAGACTGTACTTGTACGGTTAGGGCCCCAAACATCACTGTGAAAAATAGAAAAAGGTTTTGATGGTTTATAAGGCTGTATTGAAAATTGGGAACGATGATGTTTTGCAAACTCACATGCTTCACATTTAAACGAAGAAAAGTTCTTATTATGAAATAACTTAGGAAACAAGTGTTTTAAGTAACGAAAACTAGGATGACCTAATCTTAAATGCCATGTCATAATGTTTTCATCTTTATTATTCAAAACAGAAAAAGACTCAAAACAAGAACTTATTGTTTTTGAAGGTAGTTGTGATGCAGATCCAATGTCAAGGTAGTAGAGTCCTCCACTCTCCTTAGCACTGCCAATCATCTTCCCCGAGTTCAAATCTTGAAAGACACAGTGAGATCGGAAAAAATTAGTTTGACAATTTATATCTTGGGCTAATTTACTGACGGACATTAAATTACATGATAAATTTGGAACATGAAGGACATTTTTCAGAGTTAACATTGGAGACAAGACAACTGACCCTTTACCTGCAATGGCTGAAAAAGAGCCATCTGCAATTTTTATTTTTTGGTTACCTGCACATGGACTATATGAAGAGAAAAAAATAGATTCACCTGTCATGTGATCAGAGGCACCTGAATCTACTATCCAAGTATGACTGGGACTGACACTAATAAATGCAGAATTACCTTTTGTTGCTATAGAGCAAGAAGGAGTTGGAGACTCGAGAAGTTTGTACAGTCTGTCTAGTTGTTCTGTAGTGAGTGGAAGCTGCGGTGAAGAAATTTGCTGCCCTTGATCAGAATTACTAGCCTGAAATGCCCGACCACCTTTCTTCTTCCAGTTAGGAGGTTTCCCTTTGAGCTTCCAACAGGTTTCACGCGTATGCCATTCACGCTTACAGTGGTCACACCAAGGAACTTTGTCTACCCTTTTTTCCTCGTCAAGGTTCCTAGTAGCTAAAGCTGAGCCTTCAGATTCAGAGCTTCGTGGTGTTTTGCCCATCATAATACCTTGTCGTGCCTCCTCCCTTCTTATTTCTGCAAAAGTTTCACGAAGAGTTGGCAATGGTATTTTTCCTAAAACTCTACCTCTTGCCTCATCAAGGTCTTTATTAAGCCCAGCGAGAAACATGAAGACACGATCATTTTCTTGTCTTTTGAGAAACAAAACACTATCTTCTGTACACCTCCAATTGTCATCATAACATAGATCCAACTCTTGCCAAAGGGTCAACAACTCATTGTAATAAGCAGTAACATTCATGTCCCCTTGTTTCGCATGCCATAACTTTGATTTTAAACCAAAAATTTGGGAAGAGTTTTGAATATCAGAGTATGTTTCCTTAACAGCTTCCCATACATCCTTTGCAGAAGGCAAAAACATATAAGGCTTACCTATTCTAGTTTCCATAGAGCTTACCAACCACGCAATAATCAAGGAGTTTTCAGATTTCCATTGTTGGTAAAGAGGGTCTCCTACTGCCGGTTCAGCTACTGCTACAGTTAAAAAACCCAACTTCCCTTTGCTATCCAATACCAAGCGAACTGTCTGGGCCCATTCATTATAGTTATTCCCATTCATCTTAGGAATATTGACCTTGAGGGAGTATGAGGAACCCTCTTGGTCATTGCCGCCTATATTGAAATAACTGCCATTGTTTGTGACACCCGATGTTTCGTCGCCGTTTCCGCCACCATTGCCATTTCCGCGGCCACCACCGTTACCGCGGCCGCCGCCATCACCGCGGCCACCGCCACCGCCATTATTGGATCCGGTGTAGGCAAAACCTAGAGCGGGCCAATTCGTGCCGTGATTCGCCATAGGGATTAAACGGGTATGTCAATCGGAAGCTGTTGTGGAAGTTTTACAGTAAAACCTAACCCAGAGCTCTTGATACCATATTGAAAGGAATGGTAAAAAAGCTGTTGTATTTTATTCCTCAGCTCTAGGCTGGTATATATCATGGTAATACAATAATGATATTAATTCTTTCCTTAATGGAGAATAAAGGGAAATAATACAAATAGAAATAATATATTCCAACACACTCTAAACTCTTTTATTGCATCCTTGGGCAATTGGAATCTTTGCAAGGGATCGTATACTTTTGCATTGTCATGTTCTGGATTGCACAGTTTTTGGTTAGCTAACCATATTTGATATTCTTGCTTGGAAGACATTAAAGGAGATAAGCAAAGTACAAAATGAATTGAATGAGAAAGCATCGGAAATAAAGCACCTGCAATTTGAGTTGACTAGAAGACAAAATGAGGAAGCAGGGGAGGATTTCAATAGCTTGAAAAGACTAATAAGAAACTTGGAGAAGGAAAACACCACTCTCAATGTTGGTAGATTTATGCTTTATTTAATCACAATTTAAAAAGTTTCTATTACCTTTTCACAAAAATTGATAATGTTGCCTTTCTATTATTATTTCCCAAGAAGCACTCTGATAAGATATTTTCTGCTTCTTATTAGAGGGAGAAGAATGAAGCTGAGGTCGCTCTCGAAAAAAGTAGGAAGTCTTTCACTGAAAAAATGTTGTCTGATGCTTTGCATATTCAGAAAAAGGATTCAAGCAGCATCAGTGATGTGAGCCAAAAATTTTATAGAAATATGTGCTTTACAGGCTATGATCTGAATCGTGTTAATATTTTTTCTGCTTTCCTTTTTGGGGCTGGGCGATTGGCTTTTGGTAACAGATGCCATATCATTCTGAGAGTTTTCCAGGAAAGGAAGAAATGGAAAGATCCTTACAAAAGCTAAGTGAAGACTTGAAGGAAACACAGCGGGACAGGGACAAATCATTAAAAGAATTGAGCCGCCTTAAGCAGCATTTGCTGCAAAAGGTATGATTCTTTTGGTTTATGCCTTTATTTTCTTTAGAAGAATCAATGATAAGAGGCTCGATGTTCCGATCACCTTAATGTTATATTTATATGTATATCTCAATATTATAAATTAGATAATATGTCTTTGTGACAAAATACAGTTCGACAATATTTACTTCTCCCTCCGTTACAAAATGAATGTTGCTGTTGTTCTGTGATTTTGACAGGTTTGTCGACCTATTAACTGTGATGATTTTGGCTGACATTTAGCATTTTCATTTATTTGATAATACTCTATCTACTGGGAAATATTATTTTGTCTATATTATCATCTGAGTGTAGATGAGTTCCAGTTGCATTGTCCTGGATTGGTTTAGTATATGATATCAACATGTCTGCAGTGTCAGTGATTTACTCGCTGCTTTTCATCTAGGCCTCTGAAGAAGTTGAGAAATTGGATGAGGAGAGTAAAATCATTGAAGAGCTTCATGATAGCAATAATTATTTAAGGGCTCAGATATCACATCTTGAGAGAACTCTGAAGCAAGCCATTGCAAGTCAGGAGGAACTGAAGATGGTGAACAATAATGAAATTCTTAAGTCTAGGGAAATCATTGATGACCTCAACAAAAAGCTTACAAACTGTCTGAGCATAATAGATTCTAAAAATGTTGAACTTTCAAATTTACAGACAGCTCTTGGACAGTACTATGCTGAAATTGAAGCCAAGGTATACAAACATGCCACCTTTCCCCTTTTTTATTTCTATATTAACAGAGAATCGTTGGGATGTTAATATTCCCTCTTACATTTTCATATTAACTTTTGTAAGCCCGTGTGCTTGTGTCAATAACTTTTGAGTAATTTACATGCGCTGTATTTTTATTCCTTAGGAACATTTAGAAGGGGAGTTAGCCTGGGCAAGAAAAGAAATGACTGAGCTTTCTCAGCTGTTAAAAGTATGGATCTCTCGTTTTCTAAATACAATACATGGACCATATGGACATGCTTTTATTAGAATATATGCCATTTATATTTTTTTATTTTTTAATTTCCTTGTTCTAACCTACATTCTTATCTTTTCCTTTCCTACTATTGTTTTATTGCAGATTTATGCATTATGTTTTATCTGCATTGTTCCCCCAAAATATTGCTAGAGTATTTTGATCTAGTTCTTTTTCTTAACTCAAGGACAAAAAAGTTCACTTGTTGCCATTTTTTTATTCAGTATCATGTAGATTAAATGGTTATTCTTACCAGGATGCAGATCAGAGAGCAGATATATCAATGGCTGAAAAAGAAGAAACTTTGGTCAAGCTTTCCCAATCTGAGAAAGCACAGACTGAATGGAAAAGTAGAATAAGCAAGCTTGAGGATGACAATGCCAGATTGAGGCGAGCTGTTGAGCAGAGTATGACACGGTTAAATAGAATGTCGGTGGATTCAGATTATCTTGTTGACAGGTTAACCAGCTTGTGCTCTTAGTATGTTTTTCTTGCAAAATCTGCCTGACCATGTGATTTCATTCTGATAAGCTTATGAACTCCTAGAAGGGCAACTATTGTTATTCCTTTTTTCTTATATTTTTTAAAAGGGTGATAATTGCAAATTGCAATCCTTTATACATGAATTTGAGCTGAATTTAGACTTGTGATAACTTATGTCATTTTGTTGCTACCGTATAATTTGTATTGGTTATAGTAACAGTAAACTTTTATACTAATAGAAATTGTTTTGGTTGCAGGCGCATTGTTATTAAATTACTTGTAACTTATTTCCAGAGAAATCACAGCAAAGAGGTATAACAATCTTTTATTTTTTATTTGTTTTAGTTAGATTTTGCAGGACTGGAATGGAAGCTCCATATTCTTCGTTATGCATGAAATTGTCATAGTTTTTATGTTTGCTTGTGGTTGGTTGTACAAAGGCTGGACTGGTGATTGAAAGATCAAATTCATGCGCCCAATTTTAATATTTCTTATTTAATTATCATTATTTTTAACCAAATAAATTTGTATATAGTTATTACACACCCATGGGGAGGTCTGCGACTTAAAAGGATAAGGCTGCCATAACAGGCTAGGAAACATTGATGATCAGACACATTAAATGCGATATTGTTAATATTTACTAACAGATTAATGGGAATGATTACAAAATTATATAATTTATTTGCATGTGTTTCTTCTTGCAACTTGCTATGGTTGCTTTCTTAACATGTATTAATGATGTTGATTGTATTCTTTTATCTTGTTTGTGTGAAGCCTTGGTTTTTTAGTCCTCTTAATGTTAATGATGTTGGGGACAGGTTTTAGATCTTATGGTTCGCATGCTAGGATTCTCTGTCGAGGATAAGCAAAGGATAGGTGTTGCTCAACAAGCTGCAAGCCAAGGTGTTGTTCGAGGAGTTTTTCGGATACCTGGCCGCCTGGTTGGAGGCATCTTGGGTGGAAGTTCGACTGAAGCAATGGCAACTGCAGGATCTGATAACCAGGTAATTCTTCCATCTGATTTTCCTCTGTTGTTAGTCGTGTGTACGTTATAAAATCAAACAAATGATTACTTTCCTCGTTTTGAAAGTTGTGTTGATTTTAGGAGTTTCAATGGACAATAGAGTGCCTTGGCATGAAACATCCTTCTTCCACTTTTATGACAGAGAATGCTATACAAGTTCTTCCTAGACTTTATCAACCAAAATATTACTGTTTTTTGTGTGAAAAATACTGCACTCAAATCTTGAACTTTGGTATAAAATTTTCTTATTTAATTAAGAGCTTTTTCCTTTGCAGTCCTTTGCGGATATGTGGGTTGATTTTCTTCTCAAGGAAACCGAAGAAAGAGAGAAGAGAGAAACATCAGGAAATACAGGTACAACCACTGAAAATTCACATGATAAAAGTTCAAACACTATTTCCGCTATTCCCCCTCTTCCGAACCAGAGGTTTGCATCTGTTCCCCCACTTTCCAATCCGAGGTTTGCATCTGCTTTACCAATAATTTCAAATAATCAAAACACCAGTCTTCTCCCTCCTAGCTATTTTCAGCGTCCTGAAAATTTTGGTTCCGAGTTCTCAACAGTTCCTCTTACACCATCTATTGCCAAAAGTACTGGTTCAAACCAGCTTCCAATACTGAATATAGACATTGGATCCTGCACTTAATCCAAGGTATATATATGTTTTCTTTTATTAAAATTTTGTTTCCATTGCTTTCTAGGTCTCATCATTCTCGTGTGCATTTATGTATATAGTTTTGTAAAAGAACTATACTGTTGTAGATGTTCTAATAATATCATTCTATCTCTTCAATTCATTCATGTTATACTAAAACCAGTTTATGACTATAATAGATTCTCCACTTCGGAATGCATATTTATTTTGACAAAATGTTTCATGTGCATATACAATATTAATCAAACCTTATGGTACTGAATTGAGCAAATGTTATCATAATCATCATCCAATTTAGTATTACTTGGACGTGGATAGAAAACATCCCATAAAGTTGTGTGGAATCTGGCTGAGGCTGAGGTGGTTATTATACACCAAATAAAAAAAGTAGAATGATTCGGTTGGTTTACTCATAAACGTGAGTTGAGTCGACTTGGCTTACTTTTTGGTGAGATACAGAAAATCTACAATATAGAACTTAACCATGCCCCATAGATTAGGCCATTCACGAAGTCACAAAGCTTCCATAATCATTCTACTACACTTGCTTACAATATCTAAGATCAACCTAACTCTTTCCTTATCGTTTTCATACCTAGGTTTATCTAATAAATCCTAGTAATTCTTATTTAATCTTGATGATCCTTAAGTTATACTCAATCTAAAATCATCTTATTGTTTTCTTTGTTAATCCATGTCTAGATTTTATCTATAATCCTTACAACATTTAGAGTTTTTACATCCATACACGATGTTAACCAACCATTACCTAGTCTCATTCTTAAGCATATGGTTCTTACTTGATTTATAACAATTCTTGATCTCACATTACCTTTGTTTCTAAGTCATTTCTCATTGATAATTAAGCATAAGATCATTACATTAGCCTCAGGATCATTACTTATTTTAAACTAGAGTTTTTTTTTTTGGGGGGCATAAAATTAGGTTTTTAGGAATTTTAGAGGTCATGATTCAACTAAGGAATTGCCTTAATTCGAATAAAAAATTTAGGGGGTATAATTCTAACTGTATGAATCGATTGATGCACCTCTCTGATTTGATTCTAGAGTGAAAAATGATCATGATTCGGTTCATATCTTTCCTGAATCGATTCAAAAGTGCAAAAACTCATAAATTCCTATTTTTACACTTCCAAGCCATGATCATACTAATACTCTCTAACCGTCATGGATTAAAACATACATATTCCTAGCTCATAATGCATCTAATCTACAGAATTTCTCAACACATACAAGATCAACTATCTTAGGACTTGTCAGTTGTCATACCTTGCTTCTGAATTCTGATACTAAGGTAAGAACGATGAAAATGAACTCTAATGATCCTACCATCACAATTGCAAGATGATGAAATTCTTCCTAGATGAAAATGAACTCTAATGATCCTACCATCACAATTGCAAGATGTTGAAATTTTTCCTAGTGCATGCAACGTGCATAATTTCTTCCTCTCCTTTCAAACTTGAGCAGTCCATTTTTGTCAAGAACCTTATACTTGAAAATTTTCTATTCGAGTAAATTACACTTCTCTCTCCCAAAAGATACTCATATTACGATACTCTCCCGATTAGTGTTAAAATACACTCTCCCCTCTCCTCTTATATACTTAAAGCTAAAAAATTTAGAACTTTTGAGTTTAAAAGTGATTTTACACTCCAATTTGTTGTTCCACTCATTTTTACATAAATATATTAAAACTAAACACGTGATCTTGTAAACAACTTTAACCAAACACGTTTTCTAAAACTTACAACAAAACATGCTAAACTAAACTAAATTATGTTAAAATCAACTAAAATTTTTAGAACTTTTGAGTTTAAAAGAGATTTTACACTCCAATTTGTTGTTTCACTCATTTTTACATAAATATATTAAAACTAAATTAATTATGCTAAACTAAACTAAATTATGTTAAAATCAATTTTATCAAAATTAATTATGCCCACCTGAAAATTTTCTATTCGAGTAAAATACACTTCTTTCTCCCAAAAGATACTCATATTACTATACTCTCTCAATTGGTGTTAAAATACACTCTCCCCTCTCCTCTTATATAGAGCATGTTACATTTCTCTCTCTTAAGAGATTGGTGTTAAAATACACTCTCCCCTCTCCTCTTATATAGAGGATGTTACATTTCTCTCTCTTAAGAGTTGGTCATTGATTCTGCCTTTAAAAATACACTCCAATTTGTTGTTCCACTCATTTTTACATAAATATATTAAAACTAAATTATGTTAAAATCAATTTTTATCAAAATTAATTATGCCCACCATAAATCATCCAAACTCAAACTTAGTCTATTTTCACTTAAAAAATAAAAGATACATTGAAAAAAATAAAAAGAAGATAATGAGAACTTGTCTAATGATTGGCAACCTTTGTTAAATTAAATTACAATTAAGAGTATTATTAATATGAAGAAAGTAAAGCCTACTATCTCATGCTTCTGGTTCAAAAATAAAGAGGTGGAAAAATGATTCCACCAAATTAGATATAAAATTTTACTTACCCGTATAGCAAATTTTTAAGAATGTTATGTTATATATTTATCAAACATATTTTCTAAAACTTACAAGAAGGTTTATTTGTTATTTCTAGAAGTTGTTCCTCAACTAACACCCCTAAATAAAATAAATATTAAAATAAAGTAACAATGTAAGAAATACAAACTTCATTGCCCATATAGCATTCTTGTAAACAACTTTAACCAAACACGTTTTCTAAAACTTACAACAAAACATGTTTTCAAAACATACAAGGAAGGTCCCTTTTATTTCTAGAAAGTTATTTCCCAACTATTACACATACATCCCTAAATAAAATAGATTTTAGTTTAAAGTTAACAGTGTAATTTTTAGAATAAAATAAATATATGCTTCATTGCCTATTGAATCTCACCAGAGCATTTTCCAAGCATTGAAACACATGAAAAACCAAAAACTTTTAGCATACATATTTTTTTTTAAAACTACAGCAGCAGTTAATAAATTAAACTGATGTCAGAATAGTGCAGCCAATAAAATCCATATGCAAAATTTTAAACAGCATCGTCTCGAGTATCAATACCCGCCTATAAAAAAAACTACAAAACAAGGCTCTGTATAATGGCATTCAAAGGCATTCAAGAGAAACTTCTTTTTTCTTCTATCAGGAAGATAGATTCTTAAGCACTAAGCTAACTTGCCTTTCAATGAACTTGGGATCTTACTCAAGGCCTTACTCAAGACCTTTTCATCAAACACTGCATACTGCTTTTTAATCTCGATGAACGCCTTTTCGGCCAGAGGGTCTACCTTGTCCTCAAACTTATCATAAAAGAAAGGAACCGTGTGCAACAGAACAAAGACTGCAAATAAAAAATATGCAAATCAGTAAAAATTCAGTCCATAACAAAAAAAATGTATCAAAATCAGTTTGATAAGAATTTTTCTTACTTATGTAGAACAAGGTCAAGAAATTGGCCGAGTTTCCCAATTTTGATAGAATCCACAAGCTAACAACAACCTAACAAAGCATCAACAAAAAAACCATTAGCGAAAGTGAGCAACATGACAATAATAGATTAGTTAGTTCTATACGAAAACTGTAATAATTGTAAATTAGTAAGACATTTTAGCTGGCATGCATTTCAACCCCGTAATTCATTCTATCCTACAGATTACTTATTTAAGAAAATAATAATTAATATGCATATGAACTAGCAAGTTTGCAATTGACTTACACCGAGGAATTTCTTCAAATCTCTTCCAGAACCAATATCACGCAAGGCAGAAAATCCTCTGTTAATTTCAATTCTCAATACAGCTGCAAACTCCAGAAATGGTTCCTCAGGAATATGAACTACCGGGATGTGAGGTGGAGTCCTACAAAGCATTATTTAACATTCATCACATGCAAATGATTAGATAAGATCTTGATCTAACATGCAAAATTGTGCCTCAAATCAATAAATGATTAGATAAGAGCTTAATCTAACATGCACAAGTGTGCCTCAAATCAACAAACCAACAGGTTCAGCAGAATCTTACTTGTGAATAAATGTATGAGCATTGGACCACAAGAACAACAGCGCAAGAACCAAAATCGAACTGTGACAGATGAGGGTAAGAAAGTGATACTCAAGCAGCTCAAAAAACACCCAAATAGCAGTTGCTACACCGAGTGCACCAGCAGATATCTTCTTGTTCTTCCATAAGAAGACATCAGCAGCTGCAATTCACAGTTGACCACAAGATAATTGAGCAATAATAAAACAAAAATCCAACATTCAACTTTTCTTCTAGACGCATGCATCATGATTCATGAATCAATAACAAGTGAGAACCAAATCAGCAAAACTATTGCAGTAAAAGTAAGAATCACAACATTCCACATCGAGTTTAGATTCAAATGGTATGTTAGATTCAACACTAGTAAATGATGAACAATGAAAGATCTTCAATTCAATACCATGCATAAACAACTTAAAAGATCTACACCAAACACAATTTTCATTCACAAGTAACGATAAATCAAAATGTAGCATTCAAAACATTACTATTTTCCACAGATCTAAACCAAAACAACAATAAAGTAAACAGTATCTAGAGAGAGCGATAGTAATTCATACACTTTCCGCCGCCGAGAACGGAATGAACGGGCTTCTCCCTTCCAAAGAGGCGAAAAACCTTGTCCTTAACAGATGAAGCAACCGGTTTAACAGATTCGGAATGAGAATCGGAGTCGGAATCGGAGGATGATTCGTCAAAGTGAAGCTTCTCGGTGATCTTTTCAAGCAATGAATCGCCGCCACTCGCTGCCGTCACGGTGCTTCCGGATTCGTCAGCCATTTTTCTCAGAAACCCTAAATCTTAGGAAAAAGTACAAAATTGGGGGAAAAAGTTCTTTCGGTTTAGGTGAGAGTTAAGAAATGAGTGTACTATGGTCTTTTATAGTGTTGTGTTTAACGAGGTTTAGATTCCGAAGCTGAGGTTCGGGAGTATTTGAATCTCGTACGGAGTAGACGGCGTTTGATATTTTGAGTAATTGTTTGTTTGATTTTTTTGACGCCGTTGAGATTGACGGTAATAATGTTAAAGTTTAAACTTCTAACTTTGCTGTATGTTCCGTGAAAATTGTTATTATTATTATTATTCTTTTTACAAATCCTTTCAAATTAAATCATGCCAAAAATAAGTATTTATCGAGATGTTTTCGAAATTAACTTTAAAATTTGATTATACTTGTGAAATTTTCTTACAACCATCAAAAAATAAAAATGAAATTCTAAAAATATGAATTTAGATTCGTATTCAAGCAAATATTTTTCTCTTAAGATAGTCACAACTCACAATACTCTTAAACATACATATTAATCAATTATTAATTTTTATTCTGTATTTTAGTTTTGAGATTTATTTTAATCCTTTAATTAAAAAATATTTATTTTAATTTTTTTTAAAACTTACTATGTTAATCATTTTTGTTTAATTAAGTATAAGAAAATTTAAAAATCAATCAATTAAAAAAAGAGAAAATTTTGAAGAGTTAAATAACTAATTTAAAATTTTTTTAAGTTAAGGACCAAAATCAATCTCAAAATTAAGATATGTAAAGGTATTAAGTCTTTTTTATTTTATTGGTAAAATTACCTTTCTTAAAAGGCAAAAATACTTTTCAATATAATGTAAAGGTATTAAGTCTTTTTTATTTTTATATTTATAAAGTTTGAGATTAATAAAGTCAGATTTTCTATGTCATTGAATTATATCATAATTAACGTTATGTGAAAGTTTATTTTAACATTAATCTTTGAATATCTTGTATAGATATGATTTATATGATAGAATGTTTCAATCCAACAATTGATTTTAAAAAATAGGCTTAATTGCAACGTTGGTCCCTCTATTTTGTTTTTTTTTTCGATTTTGGTACCCCATTTTTAAAACCACGATTTTGGCCCCCCTTCTGAATTTTCTGTTGAAAAAGAGACAAAAATAGGGCTAATTTTACAGAAAAAAGCAAAATAGGGGGACGAAAATAGCGCAGAAAACTTAAAAAGAGGACAAAAATAGTGATTTTTAAAATAGAGGGATCAAAATTAAAAAAAGGACAAAATAGGGGGACTAAAGTTGCAATTAAGCCTAAAAAATACTAATAGATTATATGATAGAATATTTCAATCCAACGATTAATTTTAAAAAATATTAAAAAATATTAATAGTGTATAAAAGGTCATTTATCTATATAAAAAAAGTAAAATAAACTATTTAAAAGTGTTAATATAAAACATGTTTTTAAATAGACTTCAAGCCAGATTTTCAGGTTCGTCTATATATTTTCATTTTTGGTGAATCCTACATCGAAGTTTTTTTTTGAATATCCATTTTTTTAAAAAAAATTTCAGAAATAACCAACTTTTCAAAATAATTCCCCAAATGTCACTTTTTTGCTATCTGCAACACGTTGTCGCCAGGGGGGGGTGGCGACAACACTTGGCCCATAACGTCGTCGCCAGGCCCATTGGCGCCTACATGCAATATTTAGGTGTTGTCGCCACCCCCCTGGCGACAACACCCCCCCTTAATTTTTTTTTTCCTTTTTTTTTTTTGTTATTTTTTTTCTTTAACATTATTTCCTCTTAACTTTTTTTTTATGTTATACTTCTCAATTATTATTTCAAAATGGATTTTATAAATAATTATTTTTTTCAATATTAATGTAATTTTCAATATTTTTCAATCTTATTTTCATTATTTCCACTTAATTTTTTTCATTATTTCCTCTTAATTTTATTCATTGTTTCCTCTTAATTATTTTTTTCAATATTAATGTAATTTTCAATATTAATGTAATTTTTTTCATTATTTCCTCATAATTTTTTTTCAATATTAATGTAATTTTTTTCATTATTTCCTCTTAATTTTTTTCATGGTATTATATTTTAGGTAATTTTTTACTTTCAATATTAATGTTTTCGGTACTATTTTCTCTTAAATCTTTGTAAATTTTATTGGTTCCAAATATTTTTTCCATGGTAATATTTGGTAATTTCTTTCAATATGTACCATGAACTTTTTTTTATTTAGTAATTTTTTTTGTGTTGTAACCCATAAAATTTATAAAAAAAAAGTTCATTTCATTGAAAAAGTAAATTACAAACATCATCGAAACTAATAACTATGTTGTGGAACTAGATCCACGATTGGGACATTTGGTCCTATTATGTCCTACCTCACGACATATACTACACTTCCTCTGCATTTTTTCAGTTACGTCCATCTCGGTTCTAATACGCCTGCTGTTTGGTCGACCGCTTTTATTCCGACGCATTAAATCGTTATGCCAAACTGTTTCCCCCTCGTACACAGGCCAATATGCTTCCATTGCTACCACCGGAAAGTAATTGTCGTATACGTTGAGCAACGTTGATACCTTGTAAATTTCTGATACCAAAGATAATGCATCAAAGTGAGTATGTGAACATGCTGCAAGGACATGGGAGCAAGGCATGCGATATGCTTGAAATTGGCCACAGTCGCACCAACGATCTGGGATATTGACGCGATACTGTTGTCGTGGAAGTCCCTGGTTGTGGTCAATTGTTTCCTTTACACTGAAGGTGTGGCCATGACGGTCGAACTCGGTCACCCGATGAGTGTTACCCTTGGCAGATTCCTGTTGTATATATTTCATGCAGACATCGCTATATACCTGTTGTGTTTGTAACACTGAATTCCACCTCTTACCTCGTGTGGCGAACAAAGTTGCCATCCGAAAATACGTAGCACTAACAATGGCAGTTACAGGTAGGTTTCGTATGCCTTTGAAAACCCCGTTCATTGATTCCACAAGATTTGTAGTCATGTGGCCCCACCTAGCCCCATCGTCGTATGACCTAGTCCATCTTGCTCTATCAATGCTGTCAATCCACCTCCCTGCATCTGGATTTGTCAACGCTATTTCTCGGCGGTAGTATTGAAATCCAGGTTGGTTTAAGGCATACCCCGCGTTCACCAAGTGGTTCTTCAAAAATTTATCCTTGATCTCTCTCATAAAATTCTGTGCTATGTGCCTAATACAGTAGACATGCTTAGACGGAGGGTTGTGTCAACCATTTGCCGGATTGTTGTATGCGCTGTCAATAGAAGCGTGCCTGTCAGAAATCAAACAAAGATTAGGTTGTGGAGCGACTCTAGCTCGGAGATTCTTCAGAAAGAAACCCCAAGCAGCAGCTGTTTCGCCTTCTACCAAAGCAGATGCTATTGGAAAAATGTTGCTATTTTCATCCTGCGCGACCGCCATCAACAAAGTTCCCTTGTATTTCCCATACAGCCACGTTCCATCAATTTGAATAATCGGATTGCAAAAACCAAAACCGACGATGCATGGTTGAAACGCCCAGAATAGTCTATGGAAGATTCCATTACCTTCGAGAGGGGTTCCGTCCTGGGACTGTGCCGGCAGTGTCTCCAATATACTAACAGTCCCAGGTGAATACAATTGCAGTGCAGCCAGGTAGCGAGGAAGTTGTTGGTACGATTCCTCCCAGTTGCCGTAGACTCTTTCAATTGCTTTCTGTTTCGCCAACCAAGCCTTTCTGTACGAAGGTCTGTATTTGAACACAGAAACGCAATGAGAAATAATTGTCTTCACCTTCAGAGATGGGTCAGTTTCGACCAGAGGAATGATGGTATGACATATCATGTCATGACTGAGTTTTCGATGATCTTGCGCCATGTTAGTGGTGACGCAGGTGTGGGCTTGAGATATCGAACGTATCACCCACGCGTTAAACTTCTTTCTGAACGATGCCTTCAGCATGTATCCACATTCCGGGTTTTTGCATGCAATAGTGACTCTCTCTGGATTTGATCGATCGGCTTTAAAATCAACACAATTTGCTAAGTGCCAATTTTTTATAGCCAACAGACAATCATCCTTCGAACGAAACGTGTCACCCTCTTTTAACTCCTCGCTTGACCTCATGTATGGATTGTAGAACATATCGGACGATGGCTCGTCCTCTCCTAAATTAAGCGTTGTGAAATGTGCCGGAGGTGAATATGCATGTGTATCCGGTACTCGATCCGGTACTGGAACTTCTTCGTCACCTTCATCTTCGGATTCACGATTCACCAACTCATCAACAACATCTTCTATATCAGTTTCTTCGTCAATGACATGCTCGGGTTGTTGTTCGTCATCAACAACAGGATCAATAACTTGTGACTGAATATTTTGCGAAGGAGCATTTTGTTCAACCACTATGTACAGTTCCAGATAATCATAACCAAAATGCTCATGGGTGAGGAACATGTTTTGAACCTCTAAGTCAGTTGTTATCTGTGATTGACAAAATATGACTGAGTTGTTAGGTTGAAGAAGGGGTTGTCGGTAAAATATCTGAGACACTTGTTCTCTTATTTTGGATTCGATTTTCCTTTTTAGATAAGAGAAATCTGATTGTCTATTTAGAGCAAAACGTGTTGAGTTTGTGTTTCTAAATAGAAAACCGTTTGTGTCGCAGTGGTATGTCTCACCATTCATATGAACATGAACTTTGAACTGCGAGGTGGATGCCATAATTTTGATATGTGTTTGTGAAAGAAGAAATGTGAGAATTGTGTTGTGTTGTAAAAGGAAGAAATGTTTGGGAAAGTTGTGATGGTTGTAAAAAATAGTATGTGAAGTAGTTCCTATATATCATGCAAGAAATCTTACACAAGGGTAATGCATGCAAGAAATGAAGCAATAATTCTGCACAAGATAGTAACTTTGACATGACTAATGCATGCCACAAGAGAATCTCGTCCCCACCTCTTACACAAGGGTAATGCATGCAAGAAATGAAGCAATAATTCTGCACAAGATAGTAACTTTGACATGACTAATGCATGCCACAAAAGATAGGGCTGCATGCATGAAGATAGGGGGAATCGTTGCAGGAATCTATCAGGAATCGCTTCAGGAATCATTACAGGCGCATGCTAGGGTACAGGAACTCGTTTCGGACGCATGCTAGGGACAGAAAACAGATGGGGACCATGTGGGGCCCTAATTTTTATTCTTCAAAATTATTGTTTATGTTTTTCCCTTGTAAATGAAACCCTAATTGTCCCTCTATAAAATAGGGTTTCTTGTGTGCATCAGTACACACACGAAAAAATGAGATCTCGAATAAGGCCAGATAGCACGCACCGGACTACTGAGCCTCCACCACCTGTAAGGCGTTTGGACTATCAACCTCCCATTGTTCGAAGAAACGGATACGTTATTTTCTCTGCCGTCAAACCTCCCATGCAGGTAATGTTTTGGAACATTCAATCCATGGACCAGCTTAAGAGAACCCTTCTCAGGTTTTTGGAGGGAGAGTGGAGTCAAGGCGAACAAATCAGATCTATCAAGAGACTTAGAACAAGGGGAGGTGCTTTTCTTGAAAGACAGCGTTGGTGGGAGACAATGGAGGACGACATTCAATGCACTCGAATGATGGAGGACAGAGAAGACATTGTCCTAACCGTTGTAATATCCTAGATGTTGCAGTTTCTTTATCATTTCAGCTACTTCTGTACCGTCCAATTAAATGCTCTGAGCATATATTAATGAAATGTTTTATTAACATTACAAAGTTTCCAATTAGTATTTAAGTTATTAATAATTAGCAAAATTATTTTCCGCGGTATTTCACCCACTATAAATAAAGGTGTGTGTGTGTGTGGAGTTGAAGTACCAACTCTTTCTTCATTCTTACTGCAAACACTAAAAATGAACTCAGTTTGGGCTGTCGTTTTTTTTGAGGAAGGTAGTCACATGCGTGTCTGCCTTAACCCCCATTGGAATTTCCAGAGAATTGTTAGAGCCATCAACACTGGGTTTCGTCAACTAGATGGTCCGACCAGAAAAGTTAAACAGATAGATTACCGTTGTCCATACATTACGTTGACGGATAATAATCCAGAAGGCACCTACATGTATTACTGGGACCGTGTGAAAGACGATGTGGACGTGGATCTAATGTTTTGGACACACAGTGGAGAGGTTAACCGAGGCGTTGAAAATCCACTTGTTCTTGCAGTGATACTCGAGTAGTTTAGATTAAGTGTTGTTGTGTTTGTTGCAATGATCGAGCGTGTACTACAAGTTGTTATGTGTTATTTTCTTAGATGTTTTGGTTTCTGTGTTGGTTATTGTCAATGTACCTTTTTAATTAATGAATGAATTAATGTTTTCCATAATATATATCTGCGCTAGTTTAATATAAAAGTCTCAAAATCTATTATAATTGTATGTTTTAAATGAATTAAAAATTATGATAATGCATGTCACAAATTATGATAATGAATTAAAATCTATTATAATATAAAATTCTCAACATCTAAATAAAAAATAAAAGTATATGATAAATCGGTGCATGCAATGGTTTAACATAATTTAGCATAACAAGAATGCATGCCTCTATAGCAATCTAGTCCCCCCACCACAGACATGACAAGACAAGACACTGCAGGGAATCTCGTCCCCACCACAGACTTGACGGGACAAGACACTGCAGGGAATCTCGTCCCCACCACAGACTTGACGGGACAAGACACTGCAGGGAATCTCGTCCCCACCACAGACTTGACGGGACAAGACACTGCAGGGAATCTCGTAATAACCTATGCATTTTGGCTATAAATATGTTCCCAAACTTGTTCATTTTCTTCATCACCTCTTATACTTTCATCAGAGCAACTTATCATCAGAGCAACTTTGTGTTTCATCATCAACAAACATGTCTCTCCTAACTATGGGTCAAGAGCATCGAGGCACCATTGCAAACATTGCCACTTATGTAAGTTTGAGTAAACACTTAATTTTTTTACTTAAATTTACTAATTTCAAATACTTATGGGAGGTGTTTTTTTTATAGGATGTCACGAGATTTAGGACCCGTGCTGGTAAGATGAATGCTCATGACCCTTTGATTGTGGACTACGTTAAACGTGCGGGATTTGGTGAGGTAATGAACTTAACACATACCTCAGTTGATATGAAGTTTATATTAGCATTGTGTGAGCGTTGGAGGCCTGAGACTCATACTTTTCACCTTCCAATGGGTGAATGTACCGTCACTCTAGAGGACGTGTACATGTTGTTGGGTCTCAAAACAAATGGAAAGGCAGTGTATGGAAATGTCCAACAACCAAACGCCCTATGCGTCGAACTGTTGGGTGTGGATTTAATAGAGGGTGAGGGGCAACAAAGGGGTAGGGGCCAAGGTATAAAGCTTGCTGGCCTTCAGGAAGCTTATGTTGGGCTTCAATTGGATCAGTTTTCTGACGAAGAAACTATACTGCGGAAAACTAGGATGTATATTATGTTGTTGTTTGGTAGGTTTCTATTTCCCGAAGGCACGGGAAATAGTGTTAATTTTATGTACTTGTGTTTACTTGGGGACATTGATGCAATAAAGACATATAGTTGGGGTTCGGCTGTGTTGGCATACCTATATAGTTCCTTATGCAAATGTGCAAAAAAGGATAGTTGTACATTTAGTGGATGTGCATTCTTGCTACAAGCATGGGCATGGTGGAGGATGCCGGTATTGGCCCCTGCAAATCCAAACAGTTACGCCTTCCCTTACGCTTCAAGGTAACTTTTGGATCTTATTTTAATTATTGCTTTTTATTCTATTATTATTGGTAACTATATTGATTTATATCTTTTAATGTGTTTAGGTTCAATGCACTCGGAATGGATTGGTCCAAAACGCCTGATTCCAAAATCATTTTCTACCGCCAGCTATTAGATCGACTAGGACCCCAAGAAGTAATACCTCTAAAAATGTCCATTTTCTAAATATATTTTTAAAAATAACTATCTTCTATATTCTGAAATTAATATTATTTGCTTTGCAGTTTATTTGGCGTCCTTACTTGGAATTGGACCACGTACCCGACCTTGACGAGGCGGCTATTTGGACAGCAAAATCACCCATCATACGGTTCACCACTGTGGAGATGCACCCGAGTGACCGTGTGAAGCTCCAATTCGGCATGCATCAAGGTATCCCTGACCCACCTGAGCCTGACTGTTTGGGACGTTGGCATCTTGCGAAGGTTAGCGAACAGTGGTACGTACAAAATTACAAGTCCTTTGCCATAGAGCAGCGTAAAATATGGGCTCGTCGATCAAAAACGGTTCTAGAATTTCCTGTGGCGCCGGGAGAAATGAAGCCAACTGTTGAGTATGTAAACTGGTACAGATCCGTCACAAATCCTGAAATGATTGTGTCTGCCCCTTTCTATTTAGCTGACCCGCGAGCACAACCTCCATATTTTGGAGGACAACAACAACCACCACCAAATTACCACCAACAACAACAACAACCACCGCCACCAAATTACCAACAACAACCACCACCAAATTACCAACAACAACATTACCCACAACAACACCAACAACAACAACAACAAAGTTACCACCAACAACCAATGCAACCACAAACACCTTTTTACCAACAACATTCCCAACAACTCCACCAGTTTTTTCCATCCCAAACTCAACCACAAAATCAAGAATTCCATGCAGGGAGCTCTTCTAGATCATATTTCCAGGAATTCCATGCGGGGGGCTCTTCAAGATCACCACCAATGACCCCCGACATGGGCATAGAAGAAGAATACCCGCAATACACCACATTCGACCAACACACATCACAGTACCCCAGCCAACAATTTGACTTCAACACACCGCCACCACCATTGTATTTTAACCAAACCGGATCCACCACCAACTTCCAAAACTTCCAGGCTGCACCCACTAGGAGAAATTTTAACCCGCCTAGACACAGCTTCGACAGCGCCGCGGGCACCCGCCTATCCTATGGAGGGAATTCTATAGGTCAAGATGTTGAAGACCCAGGTTTCATTCAGGGACCGTCGACTATGGCACAAGACGAACCAAATAGAGGGGGGCGTCGTCGCGGAAATAGGGGGGCATTACCAACTCGTGACCCGTCTACACGACCCATTCGGCAACCTCAATGTGGATCGTACCATGGTCCACGTGGCGCGCAATAAGATTTTTATTTGTATCGTGAATGTATTTTGTAATGTTTTTAATTATAATGTATTTGTATCGTTAATGTATTTTGAAATGTCTTTAATTTTAATGTATTTTTATCGGCAATGTATCGTTATTGTATTTTAATATATAATTATTTTAACGAATGTCCAACTTTCAAAATAATGAATCCACCACCAACTTCCAAAAATAATTTTAACAAGATAGATAAAAAAAACAATATAAAAAAATTATTGAAAATTGTATTTATTAAAATGAATGTAGTTAAGAGAAATTATGTTAAAAAATTGTAGTTATTAATGAATGTATTTACTAAAAAAATGAATGTATTTACTAAAAATAATATTAAAAAATTGTAGTTATTAAAAAAAAATACTGAAAAAAATTTAAGAGAAATTATGTTAAAGAAAAAAAATTAAAAAAAAAAAATGAAAAAAAAAAATAAGGGGGGGTGTTGTCGCCAGGGGGGTGGCGACAACACCTAAAAAATGCACATAGGCGCCATTGGGCCTGGCGAATACACCCAAAGCCCATTGTTGTCGCCACCCCCCCCTGGCGACAACGTGCAATATTTTGCTGAAAAGTGACATTTATGTAATTTTTTGGAAAACCTAGTTATTTTTGGAATTTTTTTTAAAAATATGGTTATTCAAAAAAAAAATTCTCCTATATCACCTCTTATATATTCTTTGCAAAAATATATCAATATAAAATATAAAAATATATTCATTCTAGTTCATGTGTTTCAGTTATGTACCTCCTGCAATAAATTTTCCTTCTCAAACTAATAATTTTTTTCAATAAACTAACATTATTTAAAATTTTTCAATTATATATAGATAAATAATAATAATAATACTATTTTCGTTTTTATTATAAAATATTTTTTCAATATATTTTATAATAAAAATGGAAATAATATTATTATTATTTTTCTATATATCAATCTATTATAATTAAATATATTAAAATAATGTTATTTTAAGGAAGAAATTTATTATTTAATAAAGGAAAACTATATATATATATATATATATATATATATATATATATATATATATATATATATATATATTAAAAAATATAATTATTATTGTATAAAAAGAGTTATAATTTTTATAAAATTAACATTTATTTAAAAATATAGAAAAACAGTTTATTAGTGTTGTAAAACAACTCATAATTAACAAAAGAAAATTCTTTTCAAAAGTGATCAAATAAAATAAAAAAGATTGTGTGATTAATTAAAAGAATTGATTAATGGTTGTAAGAGAAGAAACTGATTAATGGTTGTAAGAGAAACTAAGATTTAGCTATCTTTAGTGTATATTAAAACTTAAATAAATGATTATAAAAATAGTTAAATGAGAGAGAAAAAATAGTTAAGAGAGATGTAGACCTAAAGTTACAAGCATAAAAAACGAAGTCACTCAATTTATTAGTGGATGCAGTCTCATTCCGTCAGTATGAACGTGGCTACTAACCATTGGAAATATGAATAACCTAACATTTTGGGCGGCACCAGTTTATTTGTTCATCCACACCAGGAAGAGATCCGTGCTTCCGCACGGGTAATGCAATTATTATATTGTAAAAATAATTAAAAAATGTAGTAATTTAGAATTTTCAAATAATAATTATGAAATTAAAAAAACAATAAAATATTTGTTAATGTGATAACACATGAATGAGTTTTAATATTATAACACTTAAATATTATCAAATACAAATGAAATTTTTTAGATATAAATGCAAAATTTGAAATGATTTACTTTTTTTAAAAATAAAAATTAATCATATAGATTTAATTATATTGAATAATCATACACAAAGAAGAAATATAATTGTAGGGAGAAAACATTAATATTTAAAAATACAGATTTTGTCTCTTAAAATAGTGATTGATTAAACTAAAATAAATATTGTCTTGTTAGTGACCCGTAAGATAAATACATTTTTAATATTATTAAAATTAAAAAATACATTATACTATCATGCAATGGATATTATTGTTTAAAATTCTTTAAATACAAATAAATTTGAAATGAATTATTTAATTATTTAATAACTATACAAAGAAAAAAAATTGACCCATGAGACAGAAAGAGAATAATTTTTTTTAACATTTAAAAAAATAAATAAAATATATATTCTGTTGATAATGACCCGTAAAATACAACCTACTAACATGTAAATTTATTTAATATTGCATAAAATATATTTAACAACATGTGAATTTAAAATGAATGATTTAATTAAAAATAAATAATAATCATAAAAATTTAACTATATCAAATATCAATATATAAAAAATAAGTAAGTTAAGGACACATGAGTTCTTTGTTGGGGTTAAGCCCCACCCACATGTCCAAGAGATGCATTACATGTCTGTTTTATTGAAAGATGATATGTTAAGGAGAAAATCAAGAGGAGAATGAAAATGTACTCAGTGATACAAAATTACAATATTTTATTACAACTTTTTTTTGTTTGTTAAAATAACGATACAAATTATCATATCCCTCGCCACTGGCCATCTATTAGTGGCTTAGTAAATACAGAAGATGAGATACATGGTTGGAAAACGAAATAAGACAAAAAAAATTAAGGGTAGCTTAAGCATTTCCACGACAAGTAGCACCAGGAAGTGAAAATTTCAAAATGCAAATCCAAATATATCATAAAGCTGCAAGATGCTCTAGGACATGTTAAAACATGAAACATAATAATTGGAAAACATAATAATTGAAAATGTTAAATTTTTTTACATTTCAAATCTAATGTGTAAAACGAAAAGTTTGAAACGTAACATGATATCATTTCTATATTATAAAAAAATCAGATACACTTCTTCCACCACAATGCAACACAACTGTGATTAAGGTTGCATCAATTGCATTTAACCGTGATATCAGTTGTAATTTCAAGGATTATGCCGTGAACAAATTTTAACCGTGATTACAAACCTAATCAAATTTTATCTAATATGAGCTTAATGGTTAGTGGTAAAATTACCTGACAAAATCTTCAACATCACCTATGCAATTCGAAGGTACTACTGCTCCTTCACCCTCTTCAAGAAGCATACCAATCTCAGATAAACCATCAGGTTCATTGAACATCAATTATGCAAAATGAAAATAATCCAATGGTAACCAAAGATAGAAACAACATTTATACCTGGAAAATTTGATTTAAAAGACTAAGAAAAATAACATATGACTCTACAAAGCCTTTAGATAATACAGTAGTTGCTGAGAAACCAATTCCATATATGTCAATTTTCCTGTTCTTAAAAAATTGTCAATTTCAGCAGTTGTTGATTGGACAAAGGGAGCTTTTGATATCTGAAACCCAATTATTTCGATGAAATAGCAGTAGTGAGCCCACCAAATAAAATATATATTGAATAACAACTTATTAGTAAGAGAGAACAAAACATAATTCTGCAGATAATTTATTGCTTACCACAAAAGATACTTCTTGTAGGCGACATATGCCCGTTACAATGCCATAGCTGTAACTAAGCCAGCAAGAACAACCGATGCAGTTCCCTGGAACAAAGTAGGCACAATGTCAGACACAAAACTGATACGATTTTGAGCATTGTTATAAAAAATACATGAATTTAATATCTAATATAGATATTTATTACCTGCAGTCTACCGTTGAAAACCAGATGTGTTGATCTACATTTTTCAAGCAAATCAAAAGCATTGTGGTTCGCAACGTCTTCAAACTAATTATGTCGCGTAACAGATACATAAACCAAAAAAAGTTTGAATCAGTAGAATGCAATCATTTAAGTCAAGAAATAATTTCGTGCTTTATCGCATTGCTTGATACCTGAATTAGGACTTTTTCACAGTAAGTTTGCTTGACTGCAGTCATAAACTCGTGTATGAGTTCGGAATATTCTTGCCCGATTGCTCGTCTTCGCTTTAGCCCAATATATAACTCATCATTGAGCAGCTTCTCATTGTTTCTCCCGACTTCAACAATTATCGACTATATTCATAATATATACTGATAGACATTCATATTTGATCAAAACTAACCTCTTCAAAACGAAGATGTACAGAAACATATTTACCACCATTAATGGCATTATGCTTTCTCATTCTTTCAACCAAAGATTCGCCTATGGTATATATACACCTAGAATTTTGTTTTCAAACCATAATGATTCAAGTTATAGAAATCAATTAAGCACATAATATAACCAAATCTTAAATTTAGAAATGAATTCAAAACAAAACTTCAAAACCATAAATTTGAAAATTGCATAAAGCTTCCAAATGTGTTACAAAGGAAACATACCAGGAGCAGCAGCAGGCAGCAGGAGTTACAGCCACTGCAAAAACAACAATGTTTCATTAATATCATGTCACAAACCTAATATTATAATTAAAATTAAAATAAAAATTTTCTCCATCCTAATAAAAATCTAAAAAAAACAAACAAACTTTATGATAAAAAACAACCTTAATCTGAGTTAAGCAGAAAAATAAGACAAGTGAATAAAAAACAAATAGTGATACAAAACATAAACCTAGGATGAAAAATAACAGCCATAAATCAGGAAAAGAACCGTAAATCAACAGAAAGTCAGTAAATCAAAGATGATATCTTCACTGTGTGAATGTACATGTATTTCTCATCATCTCCCCGAAACACCGCGCATCAAACAACACCATTCCATCGATTACAAGCATGGGATGGGGATTTTGGGTTTCCATGATTTGTTTGTTGATAGCAGCTTCAGATTCAACATGAAATTTATGGCGAGCAAGAGAGTTAGCAGCCGAGTTATCAAAACTACCTGGACTACAGAAACAACAACATCAACAACAACACCAGGAGAAGCTTTTCATGTTCCAAAACCAATTGCTGTGGTGAGCGTTGTGTGGGGTGAGGTGAGAAGTGACTCGGCGGCGGCGGCGGTTTTAGGGTTTAAAGAAAAAAGAGAGTAGAGAAGAAGAGAGAGAGAACGAAATTAATGAGGAGGAAGAAGAGACATGGGTATGATTTTGAAATGAGGGGAAGAGGGAAAAATAAAATCGGACCAATGATATTGCAACACTTGGTGAATTTGTTCTGAAAAGTAGTAGAAAGAAGGATTTATTTTGTTAATTACAAAAATGACCAATTGTTAGTGTAATTTATTTTGAAGGAAAGAGCATTTTCGGTAGTATGCTCAATCTTATAATAATGGGTAGATAGTAGATAGTGGTGTATTGAGAAATAACCAAATTTGCTTTAAAAAAAAAAAAAAGAAATAACCAAATTGAGTTCATGTTTATTTTTTTTTATGATTGTTAGATTACCTGTTTCATTTAGTAAGCAAACACTTTCGTCAACTAAAATGGGAGAATTTATTTGCCACCCTAGTATTATAGTATTGAACATGGCAACATCCAAATTCAAATATATGAAAAGATTAAATTGTCTTGATTAATTTTCATTATCATATTTTTACAAATTTATAGAAAAGAATTGAATTTTTTAAATCTTTTGATCGGAAATTTCGAAGGCGTACTAGAAAGTGACGAAAACAAGTAAGATTTATAGTATATTTTGTGAAATTTTCGATATACCGAAAATTTCAAAAGTTCCCGTATTTGCTACCGGTTCCCGGTATTATTATTTACCAATATTACCAAAAATTTTGAAATTTTCAGTGCGTATTATCATACTGGAAATTTTGAAATTTTCGGTGCGTATTATCATACCATCTAATAAAGTGGAAATTTAGGAGAGGTGGAAATTTTTGGTAGTGTATTTGAAATTTTCGGTATATCGGAAATTTCTAATACACTACCGGAAATTTCCTTGTATCGGAAATTTGGTAGGGTGTACCAAAAATTTGAAATTCTTTGTATCTCATTAGGAGTAAAATTGAAATGAAAAAAATTGAGGGGTGGCATGTATAAATCTTCTAAACTGGGAGTATTACATATGCTATCCCTCAAATTATACATGTCACCCCAATGATATGCTTTTACCATTATACTCTTGCCTAAAGTCACTAATTTTTAAAAAATATGTGTTTCTATCGGAAATTTCGAAATAAATACATGATTTTTAGAAATTTCCATGAATTTTTACCGAAAATTTTGAAAAGATTACTGAATTTTTTGAAATTTCCGGTATTTTTAGCAAAAAAAATTGTGCTACTATAAATTTGAAATTTTTGGTATATACCGAAAATTTAAAATTTCCGGTAGTACAAAATTTTTTTTTCAAAAAAATATACCGGAAATTTTAGGGAAGTGTCAAAATTTTTGAAAATTCTACTGAAAATTTCATTCTTCACCCTCACTAACTTACTCAAGGGTAATTTTAAAATAAAAAAATATAAGAGGTGACAGGTTTAATTTAGGGGATGACATGTTAATTCCTCCTAAAATAGATGTATTTAGTTCAATTTATTAGTAAAATACATCAACTTTGTCTCTTACAACAAGGCTAGAAAGAAATAATAATAATAATAATAATAATAATAATAATAATAATAATAATAATAATAATAATAATAGTAGTTGGTTTATCTGATGCACAAAAATATTAACTTTATTATAAAATAAATTTTATATATGATAATTAACTGTATAAAATGTTTAATGTTATAAATTTAATTGAATACCTTAAAAATTCAATATTTTTAAATAAATATTAATATTTTATTTTTTAAAATATAATTGATAGTACTATGAAAGATATTCAAATAATGAGTACAATTAATAAAAAATATACATTTTATGATTGTAGAATAATTTTATAAAATAAATAAAACTAAATGATACTCATATATAAAAGAGATGTTCATCATATATTTTGAGGAGTGTATTAAAATAAATAAGTGAATTAGTAGAAAGAGGACATTGGAAGTAAAATAAGTAGTAATATAAGTAAGTTGGATGAATGTTATTTTAATTAAAATTTTAATTAATTAATTAATATAACAAAAAGTATTTTGGCAGAACTTTAATTTTAATTAATTAATTAAAATAAAAAGAGTTTTGGCGTTTTTTTTTTTTTTGGATAGAGACCTTATAGAATTATATTAAGGGTCATGCTAACGTGTGCCCTAAGGGCACATGTTAAGTATAATATAATTAAAAAAAATTAAATGTAATTAAATGCAATAGAGTTATATTTAAAATTTCAATACATTAAATGCATGTATTCCAAGAAAATATTTCTATAAATATCTCATTAACTTGTGCCCTTGAGGCACGTGTTAGCTTTTCCCTTGTATTAATAAGTGAATTAATAAGTGAATAAGTGAATTATTAGAAATAGGATACTGAAAGTAAGATGAATTGCGATATAAGTTATGTAAGTTAGTGGAATAAATATTATTTTTATTTAATTGATTTTAAATACTTTTTAGTTTATTTCAATTTAATTATTATTAGCAATATAAGGTAATAAATGAATATTTGTTAATGAAAATGCGTAACCGGTAACAACAACTTCATAATCATTTTTTCTCAGTTTATTTTATTTTTTCGGGTTAATAGCACTTTTCACCCCTGTAATATAGGCGAAATTTGCTTTACCCCCTAGTAATACTTTTTTTTAGTTTCTCCCTGTAATATTTTTTTTGTTTGAATTACCTCCTAAGCGTATAATTTAAACACCAAATCTAGGGGGCAAATCAAACAAAAAAACATTACAGGGGGTAAACTTTACACTTAGGGGGCAAAAGACATAGTATTTTTATATTTAAATGGGTGTTTGAAAAAAAAATTTACAGGGGAAAAGCGAATTTCGCCTATATTACAAGGGGGTTTTGTATATTTAACCCTATTTTTTCACATACTTGTAATCGGTTATACCCCGTGATAACCAGTTACATTATTTGAATTAGTGTATTTCACTTGACACGCCACCTTAATTCAAGTGCTCCTAGTCTTCCATGCTTTTATTCGTCTTCAATCTCTTGAACTCTTCAATCGTAACTCTCTTGGTCAATAAATCAACAACTTGTTCTTCGCTTCGACAATATCCCAATCTCAACCTTCCTTCAATAGCAAGCTTTCTCAAGTAGTGAAACTTCATCTTAACATGCTTACTCATCCCATGCAAAATTGTGTTCTTAGCAAGTTTCATAATGGAAAAGTTATCAACCAAGAGCGTTACAACGTCACCTTCATCGATGTCCATCTCTTTCAATAGATTCATTAGCCATATGGCTCGGCACACACACAACAAAGTGACAATGTACTCGGCCTCACAAGACGAGAGTGCTATTATTGGTTCCTTCTTCAAACACCATGAGATTAATGCTCCAACGAACATAAAGATGTATCCAGTTGTAGACTTTCAATCATCTTTATCTCCACACAAATTAGAATCAGTGAAATCGAGTAAATTGCATTTTCTGACCGTGTTTGCTGTGGGAAAGAGAATTCTGCAGCCAATAGATCATTTAACGTATCGTAGAATCCTATTGACTACTGCCAAGTGAGACACCTCCGGTCTTTCTGTGAATCTATTCATAATACTGACACTAAATGCCAAATTTGGTCATGTATTGGACAAGTAACACAAGGATCCCACCAACCTCCTATATTGAGTTGGATTAACATCTTTCCCATCCTCATTCATCGAAAGTTGTAGCCTCGGTTGAGGTGGAGTAATGGTAGCACTACAGTGCTCTATTTCAAACTTCTTCAAAATCTCAAGTGCATACATTATTTGGTGCATGAGTAATCCCTTCTTGGACTAGTGAAACTCAACACCAAGGAAGTATGCCATGAATCCAAAGTCAGTCATCTCAAACTCTTTCATCGCTGCTTAGAAATGCACTTTTTGTCACTGCTTGTAATCAACAAATCGTCTATGTATAGATAAAGGATTATCCCTCCTTTGTATGTATCTCTCTTCACATACACGCCATGTTCGGATACACACTTCTTGAAGCTAATCTACTTTAAGAAACCATTTATCCTCTTGTTCCAAGCTCTTGGAGCTTGTTTCAAACCCTACAACACTTTCTTTAACTTGTAGAACTTTGGCTCTTAGTTTTTCACAACAAAACCAGGGGGTTGTTATACATAAATGGACCAATTGTTGTTATTCACAATACCAACAACTAATCTAATAGTTTCAATTCTAACAACTAGTGCAAATACCTCTTCAAATTCTATTCATTCTAATTGCAAAAATCCCTTTGCAACTAATCTAGCCTTTTGTTTGATTATTTCATCCTTGGGATTTGTCTTCACCTTATAGACCCATCTTACATCAATCGACTTTTTCCTTCTATTAGATCAACTAGCTCCTAAGTATTGTTTTTCTCTATCGATTCTAGCTCCTCCTTCATAGCACAAATCCATTTTGGATCACTCAAGGCCTCTTTCGTCTTAACGCATTCCGATTCTGCCATAAATGCAAAATGGACGAAATCACCATCATCATTGACTTCATTATCTCAGAACATCTCACAATCTTGGAGTCTTGGAGGAAAACATCTTTGCCTTGTTGATCTTCTCACATTTTCTTCAATTCGGGCTTAGATGGGGGCAGAGTTGCACTCTTAAACTCTGCAGAATCTGAATTTTCAATGTTGTAACTAGTTATAGCTTTTACGTAACTGGTTACAGGCTAGTGCAACTCCTTTATTTCATCAAAAAAGACGTCTCGGACGATCACAACCCTTTTATTAGTTGTGTGGAATCTTGTTTTGCAAGTAATCGATTTTTGTTTTGATGATGGCAATTGTGAAGAATTGTAAGATGATGACAACTGTGAAGAACTATAAAAGACCAGAAAAGAAAGATAACATAATAAAAACTATGAAGAACAAAACAACAACATGATAACAACTGCAAAAGATCAAAACATATGATATTCAACATAGTAAAGATGGAACAATTGTGAAATTCAACTAATGTACTTAAGCGGTTAAATATGCAAGCCATGTGTTTGATAAAGTATTGACAAATTTTTCAGATAAAGCTTCTGACATAAACAAAGATTTTTCAAACAAAGGCAAACAAATAAACTATATCAAAAGGCTCAGGAGATCTCAAGCAAAGTGTCAACACAATGAATACATCAGACATAGGCTTAAGGAAGCTATCCCAATCTAGTAAGTGAGCAAGACTTTTATAAATGCAAAAGTGTTTCTTCATAGAAGTAGGTGGCTATAAGCGCGCTCACACACACATTCACACACACTTAAGACCTTTTTATAAAATGTATTGAAAAGAATAAACTTTAAGAAGTATATATAGAAGTTGCATAGAAAGAGATGAGAGCATTTAAAAAGATAAAAAAATATTTTTGACTGGATCTAATCGATTATGTCAATCAATTAGATTGACACGTTTTTGAGGATCAAGGCAATTTGAATGCACTAAATTAATTAGCAACATATACATATCACTTCTTACCTATTTTGGAACTCATAGGCGTTACATTTAAATGAGTTAACTGATCAGTCTAATCATTTAGTAACGACCATTTTTTGATTTAACGAGGTTTCATCTTTTGGAGGATTTCAAGCCTATAAATAAATGCCTCATTTCTCATTTCATTTCATCTAGTAGTTGATTTGTGTATTGACACACACACACACACACACACACACACACACACACACTCTCTCTCTCTCTCTCTCTCTCTCTCTCTCTCTCTCTCTCTCCCTCTAAGTTTTCATTTTCATTTTCTCTCGCTAGTTCTTATTGCCAAATGCTTTTGGGAAAATAGATCTTTTGTGAGTGAGATGTCTTTGTAATTCTGAACACAATCCATTTAGGAATGAAAATAAGTGGTTGGAAGCTAAACCCATTAAAAACTTTAGTTGGAGATTGTGTGATCAGTTCCTAATATTTAGTTAGGTTGAAGATCATTAATATTGTTGAACTTCCATTAAGGCTATTATAAAGTCTTGTTCATTTAAAGGATAAAGTTTTTCAATATTGATGAACTTACCATTAGGTTCATGGTTATCCCGTTTAAATTCATATGTTAGAAGACCATCTTGTTAAAATCTCAAGAGGTTATTGATTATCCTGTTAAACCAAATTGAGCTTAGATATTTTATGGAGAGAAGTCTTATCGCTTCAAAATATCATTGGGAAGAAATCTTGGTCACTTCAGTTTCAACATTTCAACGGAGAAGACGTAAACGATTATATCTTTTGTCAATATTATCATGGTTGTAGGACAACCACTATTTCCTTGTTTAATGGGGTTCGTGAGCTTCACCTACTAAAAACTCTCAAGTATTTAATAGAAACTCTCAAGATTATTTCTTGGGGAGAGGAATAGGTCTTTTGATTTGACTGAACCTCTATAATTCTTGGTGCTTTTCTTCTTCCCTTAAACTCTTTAATTTTCGCTCTTTAATTTTCACTCTTTAATAGAAACTCTCAATTTTTTTTAAAGTTTTCAAAACCATGTTTTTCCAAATCACACAATTCACCCCCTCTTGTGTGTGAAGTCTCAAGTCCAACATGTTGCATCATACAATTTGTAACCTCTGGTGGAGTGATACTCAACATGTATCATCAGCTCCCTTATCGTCCAGCTTCTTTCTAAGCTGCCTTGGAACATGTCGATATGCTACGAAATCAAAAACTCTCAATTGGTTCAGATTCAGTTTGAATTTGGACCATGCCTCTTCTAGTATTATCTTCTCAAGCTTGTTTGTTGGACACCAATTCAACAAATATACAGCTGTGAATACCACTTCTCTCCATAACTCTTTCGACAATTTCTTCCCCTTCAACATGCTTCTCACCATGTTCACAATCAATCGGTTCTTCCTTTCAGCAACATTGTTTTGCTGTGGTGTATAGGGTATTACTACCTCATGTATTGTCCCCTCTTGATCACAAATCTTTCTAAAGTCATTTGAGATGTATTCGCCTTCACCATTCATTTTGAGAACTTTGAGCTTGTGACCATTTTGCTGCTCAACCATGGACTTGAAAATCTTAAACACTTTAAATGCCTTATATTTTCTCTTGATTAGGTATGTTCATAACTTTCTACTATAATCGTCAATGACTGTGGCAAAATATATGATGCCACTAATTGAGTCAACTTGATCTGTCCACAAATATCAAAATATACCACCTCAAGGTGACACTTTGTTTTATAACCTGCACCCTTCATGAATTTACCATTGTCTTGCTTAGCTTGCACACACTCTTCACAAATTTCAGCCGGTATGTTGATCAATGGCAACCCTGTTAACATTTCATTCTTTTACAAAGCATTTAGATCTCTAAAATTGAGATGTCCAAGACGATAATGCCATATCCATTTTTATCGACTAGCCACTGTAGAAAAATACCTATTCTCTATCAATTTCAACTCAATCTTGAAGGTTCTATTGGCATCCAAAGGAGCTTTTAGGACCAAAACCTTGTTTGCGTCTGTAACGCATAAAGCCTTGTTCTTCATGTGAAACTTGTAACCCTTCTCAAGCAATTGACCAATACTTAAAAGGTTACACTTGATTCCTGGAATTTACAATAAATCTTTAATCAAGGAATTTCCACCACCCCTTCTCATGATCAAGACATCACTGATCCCATCGATTGCTAGAGTGGTGTCATCCACGAACTTCACTTTGTTCTTCGTGGCACGATTAATTTTGACAAACCAATCCTTCCTCCCCGTTATATGCATTGAATAACTAGAGTCCAAATACCATTCCTCCTTACTCTAAATTGCTTATTTCACTGTCACCATTACGTTTTGTTTTGTCTGTAACCAGTTGCAGCTTTTAGGTAACCGGTTACAACATGTTTCTATAGCATTCTCGTAATTGCCTACTGTTGTTGTTCCGCAGCCTATCTCTAATACACTCCCCTTATGTGATCATGACCAAGAGTGTGTTCTCTTCATCAAACTCCTTCCTTACAACATTGACTTCATCCCGTTGAGGTTCTTTCTTGTTTACATTATACTCTCTTGTAAAATGGTTGAACTTTTGTCAATTAAAGCATCGTATCTTGCATTTGTCAATCTTTCCCCTTTCACCTCTAAATTTGCTTTGACCACCCTCCTTTTTGCAACTACTCTCACCCCGACAAGTCAAATTATTTGAATTTTGGGATTCTCTTCCACCAAAATTTTGAAAAATTCCCTTTACTCTTTATGGGCCATTTTCCTTTCGACTTCTTGTTTTTCTCATTGAAACGAGATTGAAAAGAGATCTCCGCCTTTTCCTTGTCATTATTTCTCTCCTTCATCCTTTGCTCAAGAGATTTAAGAGAATTTTGTAGCTTCTCTTTGCTCATCGTCGCAAGATCCTTCGATTCCCCAATCGCCACTACTATGTTTTAAAATCTTATCGTCAAAGAACGCAAGCTTTTCGTGACAACATTCTGACCCGTAACAGTTTCTCCACATGCTTTTATTTGGTTCACCAATCGAGTAATTCTTGTCACGTAATAGTTGATTGTCTCATTTTACTCCATTTGAATTAGTTCAAGTTGACATTTGTGAATTTGTAACCTCACCACCTTCGCCTTGTCAACCCCTACATATGCATTTTTCAAGATTTCTCACGCTCGCTTTGATGATTCACAATCACCAACTTTCTCAAAGTTATCACTATCCCCACATTGATGGATTAAAAACAACACTTTGAAATCTTTCTTCTTCTCTTTCTTATGTGGTGCTCGTTGTGCACCTGTGGCACATTTGACAAGAGGATTCACCTTGTTCTTGATTACTTCAAGAACATCTTGGTAGCCAAACAACACTTTCATTTGCTTGCACCATTTATTGTAATTCTTCGCATAAAAGACGTGTAGGGATTTTTTCACTGGAGACACAATCATGTTGCACACTAGGTGTTTGGTGGATCGAACTAGGCTCTTGATGTCTAATGCTAGAACTTGGAAGCACTTGGTTGGTGAAAATGGAAGATTTGAATGTGGAGAGTGAGTGAGTGAGTGAGTGAGTGTGTGTGTGTGTGTGTGTGTGTGTGTGAGAGAGAGAGAGAGAGAGAGAGAGAGAGAGAGAGAGAGAGAGAGAGAGAGAATTGAGGGTGGAAATATTTTCATTAACTTTGATAATAATACCTCCAAGGTATTTAAACAATTACAATTGGATTGGGACACAAGTTACAACATAAAATAATTGGAAAAAAATTAATCTCGGACTTGTAACCAGTTACACAAAACCTGTAACCAGTTACACTTGAAACAAAAACAATTTCATGATAACAGTGGTGATCAATTACAGCAGTCCATTACTGTGAATGTGTAGCTGATTACACCAACTCCTTAGACATTTTTTTCCAACTTATTTAACTTTTTTACCTCGTAATAACTAATTATAGCACTTGAATTATTTTTTTCACTTAATAAACATAACTACATAATACTATGATCATCCTTTTTTTTTTATTTTAAAATGGTCTCGTGTATGTGATCATGGATTGAATTTTTTATGTTCAACTATATGAAGCTCATTTTATATATACAGAAGAAACTATATGAAGTTTGTTATTCACATAAATTCATCTCCATTCTACAAATTTATTAACAACACACACAAAAACCAAAAAAAAGAAAAAGTGAACATTCTCTTATACACATGTATTTATGAGTTAGATGATAAGTACATCTATATAAAGGAATGTCTCGTAGTAAATTAATCTCTCATTTTTTATTGAAGATTACGACATAAAATCACCTAAAAGGCCTAGGAGGTTTTTCTAAAACAGCCGAAAAGAACACCTCTTGATCATCCTTATCAATCTTTGGAACAACAATCCATTTGTGCTTTTTATATCTCAACATTTTGAAAGCTTGCAAGTAATCATACAAATCTTCCTTCAAGCAAAAAAATGCATCAATCCAAAGCAACCCTCCTGGCCTCAACACTCTATCCCAATCATACAAAACAAAATCCAAAAGCACAAAATCAATCCAACCATCAAGAAACCTTGTAGTGTGAATCAAATCAAGTGTGTTATCAAAAAATGGAAGCCTTTGATTTATAGTCAAGTAAAGTGGAACAAGTCCTCTAAGAGCTATCATTTCACTAAAAGGTGCACCAAGGTTAATAGTTGCTGTAACTATTGTCACATTGAACTCTTTCATTCTAGCTGCAAAAGTTCCGGTTCCAACGCTAAAATCCAATCCGATTCTAATCTCTCCTAGCTTAATTCCAAGAACATCATCGATGAAAAAATCGGCCTCACTAGTTTGATTTGAAACTGAAATTGGATAACCATCTAATCTTATCCATCTCGGCTTCTCATGATCGGTCAGATTGAAACAATCCGCACATTTGAAGAATCCCTTTCGAGCATTGTTGTTGCTTGCGAGACAAGTAAAGTTCTTGCACCTATATTGACTCCATCTAACATTTCTATCATCGGGTAGTTTCCACATGGAATCTTGAATAGGTAATGGTTTATTGTATAGTTTAGGTGCTCGAGAAAAACACCTTCTCCTCGGTAGAGGATCGCATCCGTGAACCATAAGCTTTTGAGCTAGTTTCCAATCATCATTACATATTTCACCAATGTCATAATCCATGTACTCTTCTAAATCTTCCTTCATGGAAAAACACGCATGTCCTATGCTAGTGAATGTCGCGTTCGCCCCCATGAAATTTTGTTTTCCTAATCGGTTAGGCTTGATTCTGACATATTTTCGAATCTCTTCTCTCAGAAAGTAACTAGCAGGTTCGTCAGATCGTTTCTTTTCTTTCATCAAAGGATGAACGATGAAACTACCGTTGTGAACTTCACTATGCAAAGACTCGAGTAGTCCTAAAATATCAGCTAGGAAAACACCTTGTTGCAATACAATTTTCGATGAAGACGATGATGATGATGATGATGGATCTCGATGCACTTCCCTAAGTTTTTCAAGTTCCTTTTCGATTTTTTGAATCACAACTTGCACAGTTGTTAACACTTCATTTCGAGTATTCCTATTTATTCCCTCGGGAGGAGATAAATGAGTATAAAAAGATTCAACATCAAGAAATGATTTCAAAGAGAAGAATTTCGACATGGATGCACCCGAAAGGAGAAGAGCAATAGCACCAGCTATAAAGATGAAAATATAAACACTTCTCCATCTTTTTAACTTTGTATTAACATTCTGTTTTGTCATTTTTCTATCTTCAAAACTTAGAATATCCAAAGATTTCATGTGCTTTTTTACATAAAAAAAAGTAACTAGATACAACAAAATTCTAAACAATCTCAAATATGAAGATTCAGATTAAGAAGTAACTAACCATATGTATCTCAAAGAGGAGATATTCATTCAGCCACAACAATAATACTGATATTGAAATAAGGATACAAAAATTTATCATAGGATATATCAAAATCATATAGGTAAAGAAGAATGAACAAGTTGAAATAGAGGATATTGAGATTTGACTTTCTATATTCTAAGCATGGTAATAAATAGAGTTTAGCATTTGGCTATGTGATTATTCTAGTGATTGCTTAAGTACTAGTTAATTTGAAAAAGCAAAAAGTGATTGTCAATGCATGGAGATAACTTGAATTTAAGATAATCACTTGTTAATAATAATGTGATTAAACTGTTGCACAGATCTAGAGGATATTTCTGAGCAGAAAACTAGGAAATGCATATGCAAATGAGATTTAAAAATTACATGTGCATATAATGTTCTCACTTTTCATTGCAAAAAGTATGAAGTGGATAAACAAGCAAGATTAAATTATAATTGACTATACTTTGGCAGGTTTTGCATAGAAAATGAGAATATTTAATGAGCACAAGTTACCAAGATTATATAAGTGCTAACATCACATGATGAATAGTGTGTTGCATCTAATTCCTTTAATTAAGGATAATAAAGTCAGAATATTAGGCTAAAATTAGAACAAGGTAGAATATCACATACTGAGAATGGATTGGTATCAAATATGATCTGTCCAAGAATGAAAACAAGGGAAATAAATTAGTTCCAATCTCATGGGAAAAACCAAAATTGAAATATTAGGTATAATGCTTGTTTGGTATAGCGGTTGGCCAGTAATACCATGGGTGACTTGAATTTTCTTCTTCTTCTTCTGATAGAAGTGTTTGTTGGCGACTTCGGAAGAGTGTCCAGAATAATAATGAGTCAATGCTTCAAGATCAAAAGTGATATAGCATGTTTCCTTCTAAAATTTTAAGGGCATTAAACATATGAGTCAAATGTTTTATATATCTAATATTTTGTTTATTCATAGTCGATATAAGATTTACCGACTCACGTTTGAATATAACAAAGTCATACTTAAGTGTAAGTTTGTCATCTTCTATACATGATCCAAACCGCTGGTTCCCCCACTCACTTCTCTATTTGGCCAAATTAGACTATAAAGGTATGTGAAAAGAGAATAAAAAGAGAGAAATATGTGAGAAAGGGTGATGAAAGAGAGAAATATGTGAGAAATTGTTATATGATTTTGTCATAAAAGATTAATTAAAAAAAAGAAGAGCTAAAATTGTCTATATTTTTGAAAGGACAACAATACTCTTAATTAAAAAAATATTATTTAATTTATCTTATATGAAAAATTATTTATTTTTATTTAATGAAGCTATTTAAACTATTTTTTAAAAGTTATTTTAAATTAATTCAAATAATTACATTATTCAAATTAATGTATATAATTAAATAAATTAAATTATTTAAGTAACAAAAATATTTAGTGTATGTTTGATTTTGCAATGAAGAGAATTGATTATGAGTAAATTGATTTTGTAAAATTAATTGTGATTAAAAGTGAGTTGAATGTAATGTGATTTAAGTTTGAATACATTTATGTAAAAGTGAGTTCAACAACAAATTATAGTATAAAATTATGTTTAAACAAATAAGACACTATTGTGTCTAGAATTTTTAAAGCAAGGTACTTTTCTAGATGCTCCTTTTTTGATGCCAATATTGGTAATAATCCGAGTTTTGGTTGGAGAAGTATTTGGCAATCCAGAAATGTTCTAACTCATGGGTGCAGGTGGAGCATAGGAGATGGAAGTCATATTAAGGTGATGAATGAACCTTGGCTTCGAGGGAAGGAAGTGGGATATTTAGACGGCCCCAAGGTGCATATAATATTATTGTTAAAGATCTCATGTTGCCTAATGTTAAACAGTGGGATGTGCAACTAATTAGTGATCTCTTTGATGATACAGTTACAAAAAGTATCCTTTAGGTGCCTTTGATCGAGGAAGTGAGAGAAGATCGTTTGATTTGGAAGGATGAGCAAAATGGGATGTATAGTGTGCGGTCTGGGTATAGACTTTGGAGGGAAGCCCAGGTTAAACATTTACCGGGAGGGGTAGAAGAGAACTGGAGTAGTCTTTGGAACATCAAAGCACCACCTCGGGTTAAGTATCTTTTATGGAGAATCTGCAGAGGCTGCTTACCGACTAGACTAAGGCTCCAACAATTTCATGTTCAGTGTCCGTCAGGGTGCCAGTTTTGTGAAGATAATATTGAAGATGATTGGCATGTGTTGTTTGGATGTAATGCTACAAAACAATGCTGGCGGGCAGCAGGTTTGTTTTTCGTGATTGATCCCCGTTTAGTGTCCTTTGTTGATACCAGGGACGGACCCAGAAAATTTGAGTTGTGGGGGCAAATTGTAAAAATTTGCAGGGTTAAATAAATATTAAATTATATTTAAAAATATAATTATGTTATTATTATTATTATTATTATTATTATTATTATTATTATTATTATTTTCTACAATATTTTATTTTAAAAAAATCTTAAATTTATTTTTATATTCAACATTATAAAAAAAATCTCTCTATAACATAATTAAACAAGTGAGTTTGAATTTTACTCCTTTTATCTTTAATTATAAGCATTATTTAAAAAAATTCCATAAAGACTACTTATTTACGTTGGGAAGTGAAATATTAAACACATCTATATGCAAAAAAAATTAGTTATAGTAATAAATATAATATACACATTTATTATATTATCAACTTTTCCTTAAAATATACACCCTCCGGTCACTATTATAAGCAAAAAAAATGATCTAATTCTTGGTCACTATTATAAGCAAAAATCAATTATTACTAAATCATTTAATGCTGTAATTCCTAAGATACCCCTATATTTCATTTTCCAATACTTCATTAAATTTAATAAAGAGGATATTATAGTAAATTTAATCAATGTTTTCTCCGAAATCTAAAAAGTTAACTACACTTAATTGAATTTCTTAATAATCGTGAAAACCATTTTTTTTGCTTATAAATGTGACCGGAGGGTGTATATTTAAAAGGCGACAAAATTACTTATTTATAAATAATGAACAATTATTTAAATTATGTGTAGATAAGTATTGCTAAAGTTACATTTTGATAATGGAATGGGCGTAGAAGGTCAAATTATCTATCTGTATACTAGAATTCATATAGTAGTTAACAAAGTTTAGCAAAACGTAGTGGGGGCACTTGACCCCAGAGTGACTAACGTAAGTCCGTCCCTGGTTGATACTAAAGCTCTCATTCTTGATATTTGTAGTTGGGAAGATAGGAAGACTGTCGGGAGAGTAGCTGTTATGTTAGATGTGTTATGGAGGAATAGAAACAATAAATTATGGAATAATGAGAATGAGGAGGCCATAACTCTTGGATTAGTGGCGCTAAGTAACTGGCAGGCTTGGTTTGCGGCACAACAGGATCACAATACTGATAATCCTACCCAATTTCCTACGAGATGGGAAGCTCCTAATGTTGGGTGGCTCAAGTGTAATGTTGATGCAGGTTTCAACTCTCATAGCGTACTACTAATGGAGGATGGTGTGTTCGGAATAACCTTGGTCGCTTTATATCTGCAGGTACGGCTTGGGATATAGGTACTCAATCTATCTTAGAAGCGGAAGCCCTTGCCCTTAAAGAAGCAATCCAAGGGGCTATCATTTGAATCTCCGACATGTTATCTTTGAAAGTGATTCCCAAATGGTTGTTCAAGCCCTTCAAACTAAGAATCCGGGTAGATCCGAGTTTAGTCTAATCATTTCTTCCTTACAATCCTTGTTGCTTTCTTTTTCTAACTTTGAGGTAAAGTTTATAAAACGTCAAGCGAATTCGGTTGCCCACGCGTTAGCAAAGGCGGCTAATTCTTAGTCTAGACGTAGTAGTTTTTATTTGACACCTCCTTGTATTGAACATCGTTTGATTAGTGATATGAATTAAGTTTGATTTTGTCAAAAAAAAAAAAAACTAAAAAGACACTAATTAATTTTCAAGTAATATCAATCTTAAAGACAAAATAAATTCTACTTTAAAAGACAGAATAAATTCTACTTTAATAGAGCTAAACACCTCAAAATTATTTTAAAATCAATTCTACATCTTAAAAATTGTTTTTGACTCTTCTAAAAACTAAATCAATCATACACTTGAATTAAGTATAAATAATCATATCAAATATAAATTAGTCTGTATTAGACTTGCACTCCATTAGTTTATAGCTTTTTGTCTCCACCTACCATGATTCTCAAACATGTTCTAACACAATGGAAGAAATGCTTCTTGTTCTGTTCTTTTATTATCTCCCAACCAAAGTTTTAAAAATCGTTTGTTATTTACCCTTTTTGTGATACAAAATAAATTATAATTAACTCACAGTGCAAAGACCGCAATTAACATCGCATTGCGACCGCTATTTAAAACCTTGCTCACAACATATTATGGGTCTGTTTGGTAAAAATAGCGGTTGACTGATAAACTAACTGATAGTTTATAGCTTATGACTGATGGCTGATGACTGATGACTTATAGCTTATAGAGGATGGTTGAGACTGATAACTTATAAGCTAATTGAAGTGTTTGGTAAAATTAGCGGTTCAATTAACTTATAAATGTAAAATGACATAAAAGATATTTAATATATATTTATTTTATTTTATGTTAAAATAAATTATAAGGGTTAAAAATGAATTTTAATTAAAATAATAAAGATAAAAAAGGAAGAAAAAATGATAAGCTATAAGACATAAGCTAAAACGCTATTTGAAAAAGCGTCTGGAAAATAAGCTATAAGCTAGTAAAATAAGCTATAAGCTCGTGATGAAAAGACCTTTACCAAACGGGTCTAAATTATCATATGAGCTTATAAAACATAAGACATAAGCTATAAACTCAAAAACATGGCTTACCAAACAGAGCCTATGTTAAAAGAGCTTTTGTTTTTCATTTTGTGTGCAACTTTGAACTATGCAATTGACAAAGATGGCATTGACAAAAATGCAATATCATTATGAAATCCACTTTTTCTCTGCTTTTTCTTAAATAGAAAACGAGCGGGTCTCACATTTTTAACTTCTCACTTTCTCATCTCTCTTTAAACCAAACAAGAGAATTTGAATCTTTCTCTTCAGCCTCTCTTTTCAACTTCTCTCTCCCTTATTTCATCCAAACCAAACACACTCTATATGAGTTCTTAAGCTGCACAATACTTGGAAAAATAATGCCCTCACTGCAAAAAGTACTATTAAGCGTGTGACCGAAGCAGCAGGGCAACAAATACAAAGTCCTAATAATTCAGCTGGTTTGCATAAAACTAGAAAACGTTTCATGAGTACATGTGGTAGGGACTGGACTCATAATTCATTGACATTATCTTCTACATTGAATATCAAATTGCAACTAGTTCCTATGATTAAGGAAGATGATAATGATATAAAATCACATCATATTATTAGGCTGAAAACAAGGACAGAAAAGTGAGAAAACCATGTCCCCAGAATGAATGGTACCAGACACTAACTGTCTACTAATAACGACAACTAAATGGGTGGGTCCATTAATAATTGAAAGAAGAAAAGAAAAAACAGAGCAAATTCTTGTTCTAAATTGAGACAACCTAGATAATGTGAAACCAAGAATTTTATTCCAAAATGATTCTTCTATGATCTGTTTTATGGCTTCCTGAGTCAACATAAGTCAGTATTTAGAAGACAACCTGGTATGACAGGTCAAATCAATTAAAATCTGGTACAACATAATGCATTATATGATCTTACATTACAAATAACTAACAAAAAGTTTTCGGACAACAAATTATTATTACAAATAATGAATCTTTCAATATTCCATCCGTTTTTCCAAGAAAAAAACAAAAAGCAGAAAATTGAATATGTTTGAATCTAAATTTAAATCAAATATATTTAACATTTTTTTTTTTAAAATCTCCAAGAAGATTCACCTCTCGCGCTAGTTTTGTGTCCTACCAACTTTGGTGTGATGCAGAACTCACATTATGCGTGCTAAAGATTCATCTCTTGTCTTCCGCCAGCTCGTGTATAGTACACAACTCACATTATGTGTGCTAAAGATTCACCTCTTGTCTCCCGCCAACTCGTGTATAGTACACAATTCACATTACGCGCATTAAAAATTCACATCTCACACTAGTTTTGTCTCCCGCCAACTCGTGTATAGTACACATCTACAACTCACATTTCGGGCACACAACTTTAGTCGGGTTAACTTGAACCTATGACTTATTGCTTCACTAGTATAACACTATTATATGATGTTGAGACATAAAAGAAAAATCATCTCTCATGAATAATAAGACAAACTTACAAGAAACGTCGACAATCAAATATATTGAATGAGAGCGTGTATGTTCAAACACAAGGATCTGATGATTTATCGACAAAGATTAAAACATGATCGTTTTTCCTTTCAAATTGAAAAGATTCACCTCGCACGTTAGTTTTGTTTCCCGCCAACATGTCAACTTGTGCGCAGTACACAAGTTGGCGCTTATAGACTAAAGAACAGACAACTATGAGTGCGTTGACTGAATCTATAACTACCTCAACCTCGCAAATTACAAAGACATAAGATCAATCGCAAATTGCAAAAACATAAACATTTAGAGACGGAGATAGTAGTAACATTTGTCTTCCTCTACTGTGCAATACTCATAGAAGTAAACAATAACTCTTTTCAATATCATTAGGTGAAAAACAAAACAAAAACTTGAAATCGAATCACATTATCAAACACCTATCAATATCATAAAATTTTCATAACCAAAACAGAACCATAAATCTCATAATTTCCCAATTACAGAAAAAACCATCATCCTCACAATTGCCATCAACTTCAATCCAAATCCCAAACCAAGATTTTCAAACTCACTCACTACATACAATTTCTACATTCCACCCCACCCTCTCAAATCAACCAAATAAATAAATAAAAAATCACCTCCTCGTTCTCCTTTCACCAATGTAATGCGAAAGCGGAACAACCTCCTGCAACGGCGTCGACATCGGCGTCGGCATAGGCGAATTCCGGCACACCGGACAAGAGCCATTAAGCTTCAACCACGAATCAAGACAACAGAGATGAAAATAGTGTCGACATTCCGGCATCATCCTCAGCATCTCCGCATCCTTATACTCACACAAACAGATCGAGCAAGTTCCATCCTGTCCCATCATCTCCTTCCCATACTGCAGCCTCGGGTAAGAGTTGATCACGCTCTGGTCCAATCCCAAAACGATATCGTCCCGATCATGATCATCCTCCTCCGCAACGAAAATCACCCGCGGTAGAACTACACCGTCGGAGTTTCGTTGGTTGTTTCGTTGGTTGTTGATGTTGCTGTTGTGGTTGTTACGACGGTTACGGAAAGTGCGGCAACAGAGGTAGGAGGAAAGGATGAGAGTGGAGAGGAGGAAGAGGAAGCCGAGAGCGATGGCGATGGAGTAACCGAAGCCGAGGTTGGAGAGATAAGGAAGAGGCGGAGGAGGAGGAGGGTAAGTGTAAGGGGTTGAGGAAGACATGGAAATGGTGATGATTTGAAGGATGAAAAGGGGAATATTCCATTTGGGAGAGGGTATTGTTGAGAATAATTTTGGGAGTTTTGAAAGGTGGGTGAGGGTCTTAGTTGCTGCATTTAATACTAAGAGTAACTCAAAACTTGAACGCCATTCAATGGTTGCGTTGATTTGGTGATTGGTTTTATGATATTCATTACTGCTTGGTTTGGTTGGTCCCTTTGGAACTTGGAAGGGTGGGGAAACATAATAAACTATGGTTAACCAATAACACGATTGTTGTGTTAACTTGCAAGCTATAGGCAATTCAATCTTTGTCAAATAAAAGAATAGAGTATACATTTAACTACAAAGATAGATAATAAATTATCTCTCAATTTTTTTTTTTTTATTAAGCTAAAAAAAATTTCTTACATCTCATCAAAATATTTTTGGATATAAATTTTCTTTTTGCTAAATCATCTGTTTTAATTATTTTTGTGTATAAAGTGTTTTTTGAGCCGTTTGTGTATAAGTTGTATTAAAAAGTTCTATTAATAACAAATAAGTTTGAGTTAAAAAACTATTTACAAAATTGTCCATAATTTTATGAGATATAGGAAATATAGTTTCCCTAATGTAGGAAATACTCCCTCCGCTTTTTATTATAAGTCGTTTTGGAAAAAAATTGTATTTAAATATAAGTCGCTTTACAATTCCAATGAATAATTAATGCTACTTTTTCTATTATATCCTTAAATATTTATTATTCTTTCTCCTTTCAATTATATAAATTTATCTTTCATATATCATTAATGAAGGATAATTTTGTAAAAACCTTCATAATTTCTCATTTTCATACAACAATTATTATTTTTCTTAAACTATGTGAAAAGTCTAAAACGACTTATAATAAAAAACGGAGGGAGTAGTAGTTTATGAGATTTGTAAAAAGAGAAAGTAATAAATAAATCAGAGTATAAATGAAAAAAGAAAATTAATACCTTTTTAAATTGTGAAATGAGATAAAAAGTAGGCGTTAGTTTTTTTTTTGTTAGAATGATATATTACCTTTGTATCTAAATAAAAGGTATTTTTTTCCGCGTGCCATCTAGAGTTAAACATTTGTTATGACAGATTTGCAGGGGTTGTCTTCCGACTCGTTCTAAGTTGCAACAACATCATGTTCTTTGTCCATCTATTTGTCTTTGGTGTGAATTAGAAGACGAAGATGATTGGCATGTCTTTTTCGGATGCGTTTCTACTTCTCATAGTTGGCGGGCAGCAGGTTTGTCTTCTATAATCGACCTCCGTTTATACTCATTCCATGATGCTAAGTCTCTTATTTTTTACGTTTGTGGGCGTGAGGATTGTAGGGATGCGGGTAGATTTGCAGTTATGCTTGAGGTTCTTTGGCGGAGTAGAAACAATGTGGTTTGACAAGATACTCGAGAAGATGCTATTAGAATTGGTTTACAAGTCTACCACAATTGGCATGATTGGTTCTTAGCTAGAGAGGAGCATACAGTGGGTGATACTAATAATGATTCTATGACTTGGATTCCGCCTATGATATATCAGGTGAAGTGCAATGTTGGTGCATGTTTTAATAATGCTTGTGGTACTACTAACAGAGGGTTGTGCTTTAGAGATCATTTGAGGAGATTCATCAGAGCAGGTGTTTCTTGGGATGTGAGTCTTTTTTCTATCCTTGAAGCTGAAGCCATGTCGTTGAAGGAAGCAATTCAACATCCATCTCATCCCAATTCTCTCATGTTATCTTTGAAAGTGATTGTCAAATTGTCGTTAATTCTCTTAAAGCGAAACATGTTGGTTTCTCTGAATTTAGTTTTATCATTAAGTCTATTCAGAGTTTGTTATATTTATTTCCGAACTTTGAGATAAAGTTCATTAAGCGCCAAGCGAATTCGGTTGCCCATTTGTTAGCTAAGGCGGCCAATTCATGGTCTAGGCGTAGTTTTCTTAATATGATACCTCCTTGTATTGAGTTTTGTTTGATGAATGAAATATGTTAAGTTTGTTTCTGTCCAAAAAAAAAAGAAGGTATTTTTTAATATTTTTTTTAGATGAAAAGATGGTAGTATATAAGGTTAAATATATTTTTACTCTTCTAAATATTTTAAGCTTCATTTCTAATCTCTCAAATTTTTTTCTTCATATTTTTGGTATCTCTAGTTAAAGTCTGTTAATAGAAGGTGACATACATGAAAGTTTAAGGTTTATTGACGATTGAGCTTACATGTAGCTGTTCCAGCGTGACAAAGATGTTAACTTGACATCTCACGTGACTAAAACCAATATCATACTTGAACTCATAAAGGTTCGTAGCTAAAGTCGCAGTTAATTTATAGCAAATTCAATAACCAGAAAACTTAACCAATTTTATTTACTATTTGTTGAGAATTCAAGAACCAACCAATCCAAAGTTGGCTTCATATTAACGAACCCAACTTCTAAGAAAGATGTGGTATTCTAAACATAGTTTTAGAAACCTCTAAATATAAAAATATCAACCATAATAAAATTAAATGAACTTCATACAATTATAATTGACAACTTAAAGTCTTAAACCCCAAATTTTGTTACTTTCTCTTTTGAAACACACATAAAATACGCACTGCATGTTAAACGTGTATGTTTCGTTTGCATTAGAACAACTTACATTAGAAAAATATTGATGGTACCTTATCAGATTGGATCGTCAATGACCTATAATCTATTGGACTTTTGAGAATGGAGGGTGTACATGCAAGGTACTCCAATGTTAAAGTAAGAAGGAGAGCAGACAGAGTGCAAGTACAAGAGGTTAGAGTGAGAATGATGAATACCTGACCCTTTGGTAAAAGAGGGTATTTTAATTCTCCAACGTTGGGCCAAGAATCCATATTTTTGGCTGGATTATTAGAGGCCCTGAAATAGGAAACTGCCAGGATCCTACGTGGTAGGGCAGAGTCAGCAAGTGACTCACATCTGGGTGAAACGGCCGTAGGGTTCAGGAGAGGAGGACCGAGTTTCTCGCTAGATGGTTGACCACGTGTTCTTCGCGGGCATGTAGGTTCGATGCTCCAACGATCACAATAGAACGTGCGCCTAATTAGGTCTAGATCCCGAATTGGGTCTGGTCGACTATAGGCCTGCTCGGCCCAGACCATAACAAAATATAAAATATTATAAAGAAATGTTGCTACTTAAAAATTAAACTCTAAACCAGCCATTCAAATTCATTTAATTGAATTTGAATTACAACAAAATTTTTATCAATTAAAATTTATCATTCATTTTAAATTGTGAAAATTTAATCATTAATTTAAAGAAAAAGCTAACATGCGACCCTTAATTTAATATTAAAATTGTATATTAAAGTGACTATAAGAGATATTCAAAAATCATTGTGAAAAAAAGAATTTAAACATTTTAAAAACATGAAAGTGGATTATTCCACCTATTGAAAATTTCAAAAGTTTTATATTTTGCACTCTCTATTAATAAACCAAAATCAAGACAATCTTTTAATAAAATCTGACACCTTCAAAGAATGAGTTGCACCTATCACTTGAATAAAATATCATTCCGCTCCAAATTATAGGCACTCAAATACTTGACAGTTGACAACCGTATCAAGAAGTGAGCCATTTTTTATTTAATTTTTTCTTTAAATTAAATATTAGAGTTATGGGCCTTGGTATTACCTTAGCTTCTGGGCTATAGCTTGTATATTGGGCCACGCAACTTTATTGTATATATATATATATATATATATATATATATATATATATATATATATATATATATGGCCCATTGCTTGTAATTCTAATCATGGAATAATATTGTTTCACATTCAGTTTTACATTTCAATTTCTGTTTGCCGCCAAATGGCTTTCTCCTTCATCACCTATGCTATTGCAATATGGTATTAGTGAACAAACCCTAAATTCCCAATTTCATCTTCCGCATTCATCATCATCCTTCTTTCGTTCTTTATTCATACCTCATCATGTCTTCTTCTTCTGATTAAGAAAAACCTAAAGTTACCGATCCTCCAACAAAATCCGATGATCCGAGTCTCAATCCAAGAAATCCGTATTACTTGCATCCTGGAGAAAACCCAGGTGCCACCATTGTTGCTCCTCCGTTGGATGATAACAATTATCACAATTTGAGAAAATCTATGTGGCGCGCGTTAACCTCCAAAAACAAAATCTCCTTCATCAATGGTGCTCTTCCCAGACCCTCCCCAACAAACTCTGATTTTGAGCTTTAGGATCGCGCTAATAGCATGGTTCTTTCCTGGATTAACCGTACTCTCTCCCCGCATATTGCACAGAACCCCATCTGTTTCAATTCTGCTTTCGATCTCTGGGAAGATCTCAGAGAAAGATGCACGAAAGGTAATCATTTTCGTTATTTATATTAAAGAAAAAAAATTAATATAAATTAAATATTTTAATGCTAATAAATTAAAATACTCCCATATAAATTAAAATTTTATTTAATCTTTTTATTCCTTATTTATAACAATTTGTTTTTAAGTTATTCTTTATTAATAATAACTCACTCTAATTATATTATACCTATATTATAAATAAATACTATTTTAAAATAAAATAAAAAATTGAAATATTGGGATACTTCGGGTATGCATATCCGAATTAACCAATATCCCAATTTTTTTTTGGAAGAGTTTTTTTTTCCGGATATGCATATCCGACATAACACTTGACATTTTAAATTCAATATTTAAAAAAAAATTTCAAAGAGATGATTTTGAATATACATTTTGAAATCATTAAAAACGTGATAAGAGTGTCTTCTGATATGCATATTCGAAAAGTATTTTAAAAATATTATGGATGTTTTCCATCCTATATGGGTAGATAAATAAATTTCTTGAGGATATTATCCCGATTCATTACCTCCAAGCAGAGGCCTATTAGGGACTAAGTTTATGAAAACATTACCTTGCTCCAGCAGCCACTCAATTATGAGCATTAACAGAAGTGTCATGTTTGAGAATATTATCTTTGTCTAAAATCCATATAACTCAAGTGGTCTCACTTATTTGGGTTTAAAATCCATATAACTTATTTTGGTCTAAAATTTATATAAGTCTAGTGGTATCACTCATTTTCTATGTCTATCTTCAAATTTATAAATTAATGATAATTCAAATAAAAAAAATTAGGAGCCTAATGAAGGCTTTGGTGTTTTAAAATAATTTTAGCATCTAAGATGATCAACCAATCTGCAATATGTATATGTAAATTAACAGGTAATTAAATACCCGTTAATTTTACCTATGGATATTTAATAAGTCATCAAACACATATTCATAATATGTTTTACCAGCGAATACTCACGAGTACAAGTTATTTTTACATCCCTACGTAAAAGATTTATACTAAATAGAATATGCTCAGCATTGTTTAGTTATCAAAATCACATTGACTGAAATGAGATTAGGCAGGATCCAACCTTGTTCAAAGATTTAGTCACTGAATTGATCACATCTATCCCCACTAAATCTCAATAGGATTGGAAAAAAAAACATCCCCTAAAGTCCTGAAGGACGGTAGCAAGATTACCATTCATATTGTGCGTTGCATTTTTAATTTTCTTAGATTGAGGCATTCTAGTTAGATATTCATTATACTTATGAGTTATATGTAACACCCCAATTCTACCCGCGGAATTTAAATAAAATCAGAGTATAAAAATTCATAAACAAACAATTGAGGTATCACATAATCATCCTCAAAAACAATTCACCTCGTCGCATAAAGCGGATACATAGCATTCACAAATACGGAAGGACTGAAAACATCAAATAATAGTCTTTAACATGAATTAACTTCCATAGAAGTGCAACGGAAACTCAACAATTAGTTCAAGATTTCATAGCATCTTAATTCAACAATTAAAGCACTTTAAAGCGACAATCTCAAACAATTAACTCAAGTGTATGCCAAAACATAAAAATCCAAAAGCAAGTAAATCAACTCGTTCGTCCCCCCCCCCCGAGTGCTACGTATCAGAGCGACAACGACTCAAAACCAACTCGGCTAACCTCCTCTCAATGTGAATCACCTGCACGTTACCAATATAAAGGCAACGGCGAAACAAAGAAAGGGTGAGATATCAATTCATATAATTGAGCGCATGATAAATTATATATTAGAAATTAGACATATTCGGTTAATCGCATTCACAAGTATTGATATTCTCATATTATTCACCAAGTCATTAATTCACAATTCAAATACTTCTGTCATATAACAAGTCACAAAATTACAATCACAATATAGTCACAAAACGTCACAATGTATAAATCACATAAGACACATGGGACATGACTCATGTATATGCATGTGGTACCAATCGGAGCTTCAGCTCCCGTCACCAATTGCCATTTGGCCCGTCATGTTTGCCATAGTTTTCAGGCCATCATGTTTGCCATAGTTTTCAGGCCGTCATGTTTGCCATAGTTTTCAGGCCGTCACAGAGTATATGCAAATGTATGTGACTCGATGAACCGAACATCACACAACATCATCATCATTTACTTCACAAAATATTCATCACAAGGCACACGCCCATATCAAAATTATCATTATTAACTCAAGTAATAACACTCACACATTTTACGACAACATCACGTAAACAACGGAACAATTCCGGAAATTCATCAAATCAACGAACGAATACCATTAGCAAAAGAATCACAAAGATATTCACAACAATCACATTCACGGTCAAATTCACAAGATACCGTAATTTACCGCTAAACCGAATAGTTAATCTAAGTTTAATTTATTCTAATTAAATAGGCTTATTAAAAATTAATTCAACCATTAATTTAATCGACCGATTAATATCACAATTTCGACAAAAGAACACCACCGCGTTAATGTACTAATTAAACTTAGCTACCACGTAAATTTTCATCAAATTCCGGACAACTAATTATACCGCTTAATTTGGCTATTTCGATCAAACGGGACAATTTGAAATATATTCGTCCTATAATTTCTATTGGTTCACTAATTTCATATTCTACTGTTTTCATTATGTTTCAATTTATATAACCATGATTCATTTCAATTTATAAGGAATAGTAGTGTCACTGCTACTGTCTGTTTCTATTTAATTACTATTAAGTTAATATTCTTCTTGCTATCTACTTAGTCCTCTAATTTGCTACTGCAACTACACTATGTATTATCAAATCCTTTAAAAGAAAATATGGTAGTGCTGCTAATACTATTTTCCAATATACACCACTGCTACATGATGAAACAGGCGCATAAGTGAACAAAACAAAAGCACACTCACAACGCTGAAAGCATAAACAAGGGGTTAATGAGCGGCACCCCCATTCCCATCTCGTCTCGCGCCGGTCATTAGCACAACATTACGTTCATAACAATTCCAGCACAAAGGACAATTCAACATACAGTAATGTAGTAACCTAAATACCCAATCCCCACATATAATTTCTCATAAACCCATTATAGGAAGAGAAACCCCACCCTTACCTTAGATTGAGTGCAGCTCTAATGGATTTTTGGAGAAATTTGGAGAAAATAGCTCTTGAATAGAATCCCTCTTTGGCCTCCTTCTTCCCTCTAAAACCCTAGTTTTCTTTCTTTCTCCCAAATGACTCTATTTCTTTTTTCTGGTTTCTCTACACTAACTTAAACCCCTTTCTTCACTAAAAACCTTTTTTTTTTTTTATATAACATTGGGCTTAATAAATAACATCACAATTCTATTCTTCATTTAAATAAAATAAGCCCAATATTCTCCTTAACATAAAATAAATAAGTTAAATTACTACTTCTAATAATATTCCACTATTATTCTATTAAAACAAAATATTCAATTATTTAATATACCGGTTAATACTCAATAACTAATATTTACGGTCTAATCTCAATTAGTCAGAAAATTCCCAAAACACTACATATTAGCTTATTAATATTTTTAATACTAAAAATATTAAAATTTCTGAATAAATGTCGATCCGCTATCCCGAACTAATACCGACTAAATCGCTTAAAATGCAAAAATTCAATAAACATCACAAACGTCTAAATTAAGCGGATAAATAAATTTCCGGGCGTTACATTATAAGTTGTGGGAAGGTTCTCACCACCACATCACTATAACTACAACTGTTTTTGGGATTCAACAAATTTTTGTAGAAGTTAATAACATGATTATCTAAAGCAATTCCCATCTCCAAAAAATATTGTCATGCCTCAGTCTACTGTTTTTTTACTAACATATTTCAATTTAACTATGTTATAAAAAAAAAACTTTGTATTCTTATCTCCATATTTAAACCACTAATTCCTTATCTTCTTCCTCCAAAATTAGTCCTAAAAAAAGTTGGACATTTTTTTCCTTCAATCCAACATCGTCATGTTAACCTGCCATATTAATGAAACCTTGTATCTGGTTAACTTCATCAATAGCTTGAGTGACTTTAAGATGAATATTTCCAAAAGTCTCTTTCTTAAGAATAGGTTTAAGAGATCCCAGCTTAGTAGATAAAATAAACATAGTAAAGCCAACCATACTAGTATTACAATTATCAATGATCGACTGATTGTAATTATCATCCAGAGTCCACACCATTAGAAATTTGAATAGATTGGCCGAATCAAACATACATTTGTCAAAATGGAGAAGAGTAGTGTAATGTTATATTTATAAAGGATCGAACAACGGTGGGAGCTTTGCATCCTTTAGGAAGGACGACAACTATATGTCGCCCTCTAAGAGGTATCACCTCGCCCCAAGTACCTTTCACTTACCCAGTAATGGAAAGTGTGAGAAAAAATATTTCCTGGTTTGAGAGAAGTCAAAGTCAGTAGCTGATCCATGTCTCCCTACGAAATAAAAGTTAAATGGTCCACCATTGACTGCGTGGACGGTGATCCTTCCCAAGGAAACCCTAGGTCCAAAGGCCTCTATAAATACTTCTCCCCTAACGGGAGAAAGGACAGATCATTCATACCCTAAGCACAACACTTACATATTGAGCCTCTCACCTCTTGAGAGCAGACCCTATAAAACAAACTAAGAAACTCACCGGTAAAAGTTTTGTTTGGAATGCATCTATCAAATTTCTAATGGGAATCAATAACTGCATTAAAGTCATCTATCATGCACAAAGATCCAGGATTGACCCATTGAATATTTGTAAGTTCATTCATAATTGTCGAATCACATGAAAAATACTTGCATATACAACTGCAAAAGAAGAATTTAGTTTGATTTACTTCTATAAAAAAGTTATTTATCGTTCCAACAAACTCAACATAGAGGATGTCTATTGCACATAAAATCCATAGGTTTGAATGATGATTCTGTCAAAAATTTAATACAAACCTCTTAAGTTTAATTTGTTTAAGTCCGGCATTCAACAAACATAAGACATCATTAGTTCAACAAAAAAAAAACATATCAAGCTTATGAACATAAAGATATGGTCAATCCAGAATATCATTTGTTCGCGTTCTTTTCATGATTACAGTATTTATGAACACGAAGTTGTGCATATTATTCCATTTAATTACTAACACACAAGTTGTCTTCTTGCAATGATAAATAAATGCTTTTGAGAATTAAAAAAAAATCACATAACCTATATTAAAAACAACAATCAACTAAATATACATATATTATGTCAAATTAAAAACATATAATTAGAGTGTTAAAGTATGACAAAAAATAACCTACAAAACTCTGCTGCTATCGTTATTTATTTCATACACATAAATCTATAGACTTAGCTATGGCAATAAATCTCTTTTAAAAAATTCTAAATAATAAAAATAAAGAATTCTAGCATAGGTCCCAAAAAATACAAAAACAAAAACATTCAAACTCCATCTCTAAAGTTTCACCTTATGTTTACAATTCAAGTCCTTAATTCCTCTCTTTGAAATATCAATCGTCATAGTACAATTCATCTTCACCTCAACATGTTTCTTAATAAACAAAATCTTCACCCTCCCCGGAATCACCGAATAAGTATTCATAATCATCTCTCCCTGAACCACATCTCCCACCAAATTCGGACTAGAAGCGAGGCGATCAGCCATAACATCCACCGTAACATTCAACCCCGACGTCTTCCGCGCCTTGATCACAAGTCCCGGCGGTATCACCGCGTCCGCAACCGATATACCGCGATAATACACCGATGTCGTGCTATTCCCAAGCTTAAAGGACGCTCTATTAGAATTCCTAATAGACATGTTCACTACCATGGTCATGTTGAGCTTAACTTGAGGTGTTGGAAGTTGAACTAGGTTGACACCAAAGTTTGTGAGATGGATCTCATTTGTTGTTACGTTAGGATCTTTAACCTTAAAAACCGTGAATACTAAGATGACAATTACTATGACTATAAGTAGTAGTAAAATTGATGTTACACAACCACATAACTTGAGTTTTCTTCTACGGTTCGTTTTTCTGAGAGCTTTTTCTTCATCATCGCTTCTTGGGTGGACTCTAACTGGAGCTAATGGTCGTGCTTGATCGGTTTCTGCCATTGTTGTGTGTTGTACTTTGAGTATGTTTATATTTATAGTAAAATAATTTTTTGGGCTTAGTAGTATATTATTATTAATGTAAGGACACGTTTTGATGGAAATAATTGACTATAAATAATAAATTCGAAAAGAGAATTTGGAGACACGGTAATGAATGGGTGTGCTTTGTGTGTTAAGATTTCAAAGCTGGTTTATGTTGACTCTATCTAGAATTCTAGATGTTAGTTATTTCATCAATAAATGGACTGCTTGACTTTTAGCTTTGTCTATACAGTAGATAAGTTTTGATATTTAATGAAAATAATTTATAGAATAATTGTATTTTGTCCAAACATTAGATTATAAACTTGGCCATGCTCTTTTTCTTATTAAGAAAAGTTTGACCATTTCTTTAGTTAGTTTTTTGAATCTAATATTTTACCATGACTATAACCCCCACCTCATAAATTTGTTAATAATCACTTTATATATAGGTTATTCAATAAACTTAAAAGTGAAATTTTTGTTATTATAGAGAACAAAAGGTTCGAATATGAAATTTATATTGAATTTTTTTTTTTTTAATAAGCAATGGAATTAAAGGGAGTATAAGGGATACTCCGCCCGAAAAAACAATACGGAAAGTTCCTACTAGTCAAAACAAGAGAGCATTAGGATATTCCAAGAATAAAAATTACATGAATCCACCCGTTTATAAAAAGAACAAAGCCAACTCCAAGAGGATAACACTATCTCCGACATACAATCTATGAAGCTAAAAGTCTCATTTTTAAAAATAACCGCATTCCTCTTTAGCCATAAACACCACAAAGTTGCTAGTCAAATCACCGCTCTGATAGTCTTCTTTGTCTTGCTAGCCAACCTATCGCAATGGTGGAAGAAATTCACGAACTCCTCTAAAGTTATCTCTGTGAAGGCTCCAAACCACACATACACCCTCCGCCAAATACTCAAAGTCACCTCACAACTCCAAAACAAGTGCATAAGAGTTTCTTCTTCCGAAAGACAAAGAACACACAAAGAATCATTTCCCTCCACCAAAATTCCCCTCTTGATCAAGTTATCTTTAGTAGCTATTCTATTATGGATAAACCGCCAACCAAAAAACAAAATTTTCGAAGGAACTTTAATCTTCCAAAGTTGTGTTAAAGCCTTTACCGTCACTTGGTTTACCGCTGGCCCCGACAGTTTTTCTTTGAAACGCCCATAGCAAGATTTCACCGAAAAAACACCGTCCTTAGGCCTCCATTTGAAACTGTCTTCCCCGGTTCGTTGGGGCAGTGCTGCTGCAGAATTTGGAGTAATTCTTGCTGCAACTCAGCAGTCCCCTCGCTACCAGCATGGAGCAGTGCGCTCCAGTCACAGCCCTTCGCGAATATCGCCTCCGCGTCCCACCTCCAAATGCCATCTACAAAAAAAAACTGCATTAAGAACAGTCACCTTATGATTGTTAGCAAATTGGAACAGCTCTGGAAATGCTTCCATGAGCAACTGCTCTCCCGTCCACCCCGCATACCAGAAGGGTATATCAGCCTCATTCCCCACTTTACACTCTACAGCACCCGAAAAATGATTTTCAAGTAAGTTCTCGTAATTGTCCGATAGAATGATATCTCTCCACCAAATAGAATCACTCTACTCCGTTACGGAATTATCCCCAATTAAAACCTTCCATTTTAAATTTCCATATCTAGATTCAAGAATCTCTCGCCAAACCGCTTCATTTTCTGTTAGAATCCTCCATTTCCATTTACTAATCAAGGCCGCATTCATAATCTCCACATTCTTAATTCCCAACCCTCCTTCATCATGTGATTTACACACTGTATCCCATCTAATCCAATTTATCAACTGGTTGACATCACTCCCACTCCACAGAAACTTACTTTGAAATTGATTTAATTTCATATAACACCTTTTTCGGAGCCTTATAAAAAGACAGTGAATAGATAGGAATCACACTAAGGACCGAATTTATCAAAGCCACTATACCCGCTATGCTAAGATGAAAGCCTCTCCATACTGCCAATCTCTTCTGCAACAGCAACAATAAGTCTTTCCACATTGATAACTTCCTTGGGTTATCACCGATCCTAACCCCTAGGAACTTGAACGACAAACATCCCACTTTACAAGAGAGAAAAGAGGAAGCGGCTTCCATAAACCAATCACCTACGTTAATCCCGTAAAGATTGCTCTTGTGAAAATTAATCCTTAATCCCGACATCAATTCGAACCCTCTAAGCATTGCTTTTAAACTCCACAAATTTGCTATGTCACCTTCGGCTAAAATAATAGTATCGTCCGTGAATTGAAGCATATCCACCTTCTTTTCATCACTAATCTTGAAATCACGAAAATTTTCAATTTCTTTGTTTTTCCTCATTAAAGTCGTAAGAGCTTCCATGACTAAAACGAACAAGAATGGTGACAACAGGTCACCTTGCCTAAAACCTTTCTCCATTTTAAAATCCTTTGTTTTGCTACCATTGATGAGAATGGATAAAGAATTAGTGAAAATACAACCTTCCATCCAACTCATCCACCGTGCCCTGAAGCCCATCCTCCTTAAGATATTTCTCACAAAGTTCCAACTAACACTATCATACGCCTTCTCGAAATCAACTTTCAACACCACGTAACTTCATTTACATCTTTTAGCTAAGTCCAAAACCTCATTCACTACTAAAACTCCATCCGCTATGTTTCTCCCCGAGATAAAAGCCGTTTGATTGCTCGAGACTAACTTCCCAATCACCCCTTTCAATCTTGCCACCAAGCACTTTACCAAAATCTTGTACAAACTACCCACAAGGCATATAGGGCGGTATTCATACAAAGATTGAGGATTTTTCACTTTAGGTATAAGAGGAATGAAAGACGGTGTACAAGTTTTTGTTAACCTAGCCTTCTCATGAAAATCCTTCATAAAATTAAAAACATCCCCTTTGAGTATCTCCCAAAAAGATTTGAAAAACTCCAAAGAGAAACCATCCGGTCCAGGACTTTTATTACCGTCACAAGACCACACAACTTCTTTCACTTCCTCTTTCGGAAACGGTCTCTCCAACCAAGCCACATCATTCTCATTCAAACAACTAAAAGCTAGGCCCTCCGGTAACGGTCTATCATGATCTACTTCCTTGAAAAAGTTGAGAAAGTAGTTTTTGACCTCTTCCTTAATATTCTCTACACCTTCCACTCTACCTTCCTTTCCTTCCAATGATGTAATGATGTTACGTCTTTGTCTTCCCTTGATAGCATTGTGAAAAAACTTAGAATTTCTATCGCCCTCTTTCAACCATAAGTTTCTTGATTTCAAACGGAGCATGCTTTCTTTCACATTCAAACCATTTCAAATCTCCTAGAAGCTTCTCTTCTAGCTTGAACCAAGTTCTCAACATTTCCTTCTATGTTTTCCTCAATTAACTTGTCTAAATCGTTTAATTTGTCCACCTCCTCCTCCACCTTTAGATCAAACCAACCAAAGATATCACGATTCCAACACCAGAGCCTCGGCCTTAAAGTTTTTAGCTTCTCATACAAGATGAAATCACCCCTTCCATTAAACCTCAATTTATCCCACTCTTCCTCTATGAAAGCCTTAAACCCTCCATGTTTAAACCACACATTATTAAACCTAAAGGGTTTAGGCCCCCAATCAAAATTCCCCCTGTTCAACCGAATAGGCACATTATCTGAAATATCCCTTCTTTCAATTCTTTGATCTATCACCTTCCAATCTTCTATCATCTTCCTCAAAAGTAAGAACATGTCTATTTTACTCATTGCCTTGCCGTTGTCTTTGAACCAAGTGAACTTTCCTCCTACACACAGGATGTCTACCAAATCCATATGCTCTATAAAATTACGGAACTCCTCCATACCTTTTGTGAAACGGGAACCTCCTTCACCTTTCCTTTCTTCTCTACTAACAACCTCGTTGAAATCTCCCCCAACACACCACTCCTCTTTACCTCTCAATCTCTTCTTTTCCACCAAGGCATTCCATAACAACCTTCTTTCCTTCATACTACACGGAGCATAAACATTCACCAAATTATAAGCCAATCCCTCCCAATTTATATTGATACCAACATAACCTTTGCCAATGAAGCTGTAGTTTAAGGACAAAGACCCTCTCCTGCACATAATTACCATGCCTCCTGCAACACCAACAGAATTGCTAGCAGTCCACTCTACATCTCTACTTCCCCAAAAGTCACACGCTAAAGAATCATTAAAGCTGGAAATTTTTGTCTCTTGAATGAAGCACACCTCTACTTTATTAGATTGGATCAGATAACTAACTATCTTCCTTTTGGAAGGAATTCCCCCACCCCTTATGTTATATGAATATAAATTCATGATAACAAATATTAATTCACCTTCTTGCTCTTCATGCCCTCCTTATCTCTCAATTCCATATCTTCTATCAGCTTCTCATTCATAAAATCTTCCTTACCACTCACCACCCCTAATTCAACTATAGAGCTCCACACCTTCTTCCCCACATCAGATTTACAAGACAATCTATTATTGCAGAGATGAATATCAGATTCAGAAATAGAGTTGCAAGTGAAATACTGACCGGTGGAAATTGTGTCTGTCATACCCCAAAATTTGCCCCCTCATTTTTAAAGACAAAAATCTTCAAATGCGAAAATAATTGAAGAGGACACCTGTCATACCCCAAAAATTGTCCTCCAGATTCTTTTTAAGCGTGCAAATAGAAATGAAGTCCATTAAACTTAAATTGATCCAGGCCCATGACCTCTAAACCCACCTTGCAATAGCTACATTATTTATTTTGTTTTGTTTTGGATTTTATTTGTTTAAATACAAATTAAATAAAAAATAAATAAATCAAGTAAATGTCAATTAAAGAGGGAGGGAGACGCATGATTTGATTCATTTAATCAAATATTTATTTTAAAAGGCCAAAGAAGATGATTGGAGCTGATTGGGATAATTGGATACAAAATCAGAAAATTTTGATAAAATGTTAAAATCTCTTTCAATCATATTTCAATCTCCATAATTGCAAGGATTTGGACCAAAAATAGTTAACCTAATGGGCTCCAATATATAACCGTAACAGAGGACGAATTGACAGAGGATTTTTTTGGTGGCAGAACTCTGTGAAAAACAAGGGAAAAAACGTGAAGAAAAAGCAATTTGCATACTGAATTCCAAGCCGAGTCAAATCGTTCCAAGCATCAAACAAGATTCTTGGGCGTTTTCTGAAGCCAGCCGGATCAATATCAACGGTTAGAGCTTTCCGGATTGACTCATTCAATCCTCACGGTTTGCAATTTTTATAATTTTTCGATTACGGTCTTTTATGCATCATAAACGAATTCTGGTTATGTGTTTATGTTCAGGTTAATGTTTAGATCGTGTCTTTGTGTTTAATTTGATTCTTGTTGCGATTAGAGTGATTCGCCATTATTAGGGTTTATGACCTTTGATTTGGGAACCGTAAATAGGGACAAAATTAGCCAAAATTAATAGCCTCATCATGTTCAGGAGGTAATTTCTACTCGATTTAGGTGTTCAATTGGAATTTATCTGGAATATATGGCGAGTTTGATGGTTGCAGGTTTTTAGCTACTCATGAAAACCGTGGGTATAAGCATCCACGTTTTGCAGAAAAAGGCCATGAAGAAGATGACTCCTTGGCTGCTGCCGAGAGGCATCTAGCTTGGTGGAGATTGAGCGTGCCAAGAGATTGTATACAAGGTCCGGGGCTCGACCCCTGTTCGCTGCAGTTTATTTTTCTATCACTTTTGCTATGCTGGCTGTATCAATCCAGCGTGGGGGATCTATTCAAGATCATTGTGCACCCTCACGCGTCAGTCGATAGATCTCTCCAATACCCAAATCTGACGCTCCAAGAGATGCTTGTCCATCATGCACCATCAGAGACCTCACCACACTGGATAAAAGCTGAGTGTTTCTAATTTTTTTTATAATATAGTTTTTATTCATTTATTTATTGTTATTCTTTCAAAACCTTTTTCTTTATTTATTAATTCTTTTTCTACTACAAACATAAAAAATAACTAAAAGATTTATTTAATTTAATTTGGTTTAAAGATTTTAAATTAGTTTAAATTGATTAAACCATTTAATTAATTATAAATATTCTATTAATTGGTTAAAACAAAATCTTATTTTTTCCGATTTAATTAATTAGGTAGAAAACCAATAATTAATTAATTAATTCGATTTTGTTTATTCTATTAAACTTGGTTAATTCGTACCCTAATCAGGGTTTACGAAGATCACTCCCTACACTAAAAAATATTTCTTTGTGCATTTTTCAGGGTTAGCAACAGGGTTTCTTCCGACTACGCGCCATGCCAATTAAAAGCTAAGTCCTGATTCTATATTTACTTAAATATTCATCTAGCCTCTTGTTATTAAATTAGGATTTATTCTTAAATGCCAATGAACTGTCCATACACTCACTTCCTATTATCTTCCTGCTAATTCCCATATGTTCAGAGTCAATGCTTCAGGCAACCCCCGACCATCAACCTTCGTCAATCGAAGCTAAGTGTCTTTACCCTTTTCTTGTATTTTTACTTTTTTTTTTATTTTTTTAGGGCTAGCTTTGTTTGTCTCCGAACCGATAATGCACTCACCCCTTCTTTTGTTTATTCTTTCTTTTCCAATTTTCAGGGGTTTGTCTTGCCTTCACTATCTCTGCCTTGCCTTGCCTTCACTATCTCTGCCTTGCCTTGCCTTTTTCAGGGTTACTCCCGAGGCTTTCCGCCAACCGTATCAGATCAAATTCGAAGCTAAGTGTCTTTTATTATTATTTTATTTATTAATTTCATTATCTTTACTTTTATGGTTAATAAAGTTCGCCTTCGAACCGATAATGCACTCACTCTCTGTTTTCTGTCTCTTCTTTTTCCTTTTCAGGGTTTGTCAAATGCCAAAGCTACGTCGTTGGTAACCCTAAACCCTATTTTATTTTATGGCTTTTATTATTACTTGTGCCAAACCCTGTTGGGGATCCGCTGGTTTCGCTTTCCCCTCCCCTTTATTGCTTTATATACTGCGTGGTTAGTAATTTAGGGAGTGCAAATTTAAACTGGATTAGAGTCACTAATTACAAGATAAATAACTGAATTGAACCACATGATTGTTGCACACACCCACTCTTTTGGGGTAACCTCTCTGTTGCCTTGTTGCCTGTTGCCTTTGTGTTTTTTTGCAGAATAAGCCATGTCCCTCGAATACGAGGATACCTCAGCCATGCTGCCTCGATAAATAAAGGTCATGCGACCCTAAATGATGCTGCCTTCGATACACAAATATGACCTCGACCCTCGGAAGTTGCCTACGGAAAAGGCTGAGGTATCCTCTGGTTGCCTACGAATAATGCTTATTCTGATCCTTACCTTAGACTACCTGCCCTTCTATGGCATGGGACAGTCTTATGGCAAAGGATGTTTCGACGACCCTTTAACATCCAATTGAAAGACTTCCTGCCCTCTTATGGTATGGATAGATCCTTTCACTCGAAAGACTAAAAGAACAACTTTTCTAACTTAGGGTAGTTGCTATTAATTGCTTGCTCTAATTCAAATTACTTTTCACACCTCTTTTCAAAAATCAGATTCAAAAAGACTACGCTTATTTACAAGCTAAAGTTCTTCTTCGAAAATTATTTCAAACAATTCAAAAGTGAGCTAAGCAATTAAGAGCCCATGGATAACCATGGATGCAAAGGGTGCCTTACACCTTCCCTTTGTATAACTTACCCCCCGAACTCAAAATCCTTCAAAAGGTCTTTCCTGTTCTTTTAGCCTTTTCAATTGGATAAAATAAAAGTCGGTGGCGACTCATGCTTAACCGCGACATTTCGATATAAAAGTCAGTTCACCGTATTACAGAACTGGCGACTCTGCTGGGGAATATAATTCGATAAAAGAGGGGTTACCTTAAAAGTTTAGGATTCACTTTAATTGTTTTCTATTGTTTGTTTTGCTTGTTTTAATTTTCAAGGCTGTTTTGGGAATTCTGCTGTGTGAAAGGTCCTACACCCGGATCTAGTGTACCTTAAGTATGTGGCATGAGACCAGAGAAGCTGTACGACATGTATCGTTATGGTTGAACTGGTGGCCACCGTTAGTGCGACGCTTTGGTTTGTCCTGACCTCAAGGGGTATCCCAAGTGTTTTTTTTGGCCAAAAGTCTTTTGGCTTTTGGCCAAATCAAGGTTATTCGTGTTTGGCCAAAAACCTTTTGGTATTTGGCCAAATCAAGGTTATTTGTATTTGGCCAAAAACCTTTTGGTATTTGGCCAAATCAGGTTATTATTATTACTATTATTATTTTTATTGTTATTGTTATTCTTATTATTATCATATTTTTGCCGGTACTTCCTTTGGCCAAAGAGGAGCGGGTGTAAATCTTATCTCTCATTCCTGACACTTGTTTTTCACTCCATTTTTTAATTAACCATTAACCCTGTTTTGGCCAAACACTTTGTTGGCCACTTTCCCATGATGCACCCCCAAGGACCAGATCCAAACACCAGATTTTTATTTTTATTTTTTATTTTTTATTTTTTATGTATTTCAATTGTTTTTTTTATTCCTTTCTTTCTTTTTAAAAACTCTTTTTAAAAGTGATTCTCTTTCCTTTTTTTTTTCTTAAAAATAAGAAATTCTTTTATAAAATCAAACTTTTATTTTTTAATAACGATTAGTTAATTAGGATTAATATAATTAGAATTAATTTAATTAATTAGGTTTAGGTTAATTAATTACTATACTAATTTTTAGGTTAAATAATTAAAATTAGGTTTTAATTCTAGATTAGTAATTAAAAAATAATTTTAGCCTTTTTAATCAAAACCATGTGACTATCAGTAATGTGAAAAATTGTAGGCTTAGGCCTTCCCCTTAGGTTTTCCCTTAGTTTTTTTCATTAGGTTTTTAACTGTAATAATTAATTTAATACCATTAGGTTTTTTACAAACCCTTAAGGTTTAGGTTTTTAACTTGTTTCCTTTCTATTAACCACGGTTAACTTTGCCTCGTTCGGGGTTTGCCCTTTGGCCTTGCCTTTCTATTATTTGCCAAATTATTCAAAATATTTGTATCTGCTCCGAGGTTGTAACAATTTTAATTTTTGATCTATTTTATTGTATCTGCCCCAAAGTCATGTACAAAAAATTTTCTACCTTTCTTTCTGCCTTTTATTTTCCGTTACCCTTCAGGGTTTATTGTAATAGTAATTAGGTTTATTTTTCTGCCTTTATTTTCCCGCATTAACAGGTGTTTATTGTAATAGCGTAGGATTTTTAACTGTTTATTATAACTGTTGTGGTTAGTAATCCTAGGGAGTGCAACCCTGAATTGAACATAGAATCACTAATTTTACAAGATAAAATATCTGAACTGAATCACTTAATTGTGGCACACACACACCTTTAGGGTAACCCTTCTTGTTGCCTTGTTGCCTGTTGCCTTTATGTGAATTTCAAAATAGTCAAGTCCCTCGATTCCGAGGATACCTAAAGTAAAGGTTGTCTTAATCATTGAAATAATTATGAGATCTAGTCCCTCGATGCTGCCTCGGTAAAACATGATGATTGTCCCAATTGCTAAGGTATCCTCGCATGATGCCTAAAAATATTAATGACTATTATATCCTTCCCTAAAGACCACCTACCTCTACATGGTAGGGACAGTTTTATGGCGAACGATAATTCTCTATGACCCTTCAATATTCAATGAAAGGACTTCCTACCCTCTTCATCGTATGAATAGCCCTTTCAAACTGAAAAGCTAAAAGACCAATTTTTTTAACTTAGGGTAGGTGCTCCTAATTGCTTACTCTTTTCAAATTCAAAATCAACTCTCTTTTCCCACTTATTTTCAAATCTATTCAAAATGAGGCTACGCTTATTTACAAGCTAAAGTCCTTGTCTTTTTCCTATTTACACACGACACTTTTCCAAACATTTTTGAAAACAAAGTGAGCTAAGCAATTAAGAGCCCATGGATAACCATGGATACAAAGGGTGCTTGTACCTTCCCTTTGTATAACTTACCCCCCGAACTCAAAATCTTTTAAAAGGTCTTTTTCTGTTCTTTTAGCCTTTCTTATCGGATAAAATAAAAAGTCGGTGGCGACTCTTGCTATCCACACATTTCTAAAAAGTCAGTTCTCCCACCGTGTTACAGTGTCGTTTGAAGAAATCGTCATTTCCTGCTGTTCACGTCCTTTCTTCGCTTTGTTGCCTCCTCTTGGAGCTAATCACGCATAGAATGATGGGGAGATGTTAACCTTTTCCCCAAATTGCAAACAAATTTCTTCTTTTTCTTATTTGGCTTTTTTGGTCGAATGTTTTGACAGGCCTTATCAAAAAAACATTGGGCCTGACTGATAATACTGATTCTCCCCCGACCCAATTTCCCCAATAAACTAGAAGCTTCAATGTCGGTCCCACTAGACACGTGGTTATTATCCAAAAGATTATCTCCTTCCGTTGAATCCCCTACTCTGCTAACATCTGTGATATCCTCACCTTTATTAAACTCCAAAAACGTCTTTCCAACTTCTGCCTCGTGAAGCGACACTGCATCCTTTACATGTAAGTAAAATACCACCTTTTTGCTTTTTGATAAAGAAACCTCATTTTCTCGAGTAACTTCTTGTCTAACACAACAATTTTCATTCTCGATGTCCATGTTTTCTCCACACTTCCCTTCCAGAGCTGACTAATCAAACCTCCATGCATTCTCCAGCAAGTTCTGGTTCTCCTCCGCCTCTTCAGAATCGAAATCCTCCGTAGATGCTAGAGGAATTGTTTCTGATTCAACCATAAACCTCCATCCATGCTCCTTTAACATGGATGGATCTTCTTTCATGCTAACGTAGAAGGAAACCCCATTTACCAACATTTTCACTGTTCCATCTATTCTCTCATTCCTTCCAGGTTTTATGCAAATTCTAGCCTCGTCCATTCTTAATCTCGTTGTCGTCTCTTCATCTCACTTTATATAGCTTCCTCTAATTTCTACTAGAGATTTGAAGCATTTTTCTCCCCACACATGGCACGGGATGCATGAAATCCTCAACCAACAAATTCTATCTTTATCTATATCCAAAGGTTCCCGTGGTTTGATGTTACTAAACCATTGTTCCCACCAAGCCCTCCGCTCCTCTATGAATAACTCAGTTTCTCTAGAAACCAAATCTTCCAACAGGCATAAATTTGGGCCCAAGGGAGTTACTCTAATGGAAAATAGTCCTTCTTCCAAAAACAAGTGCTTTAGATCAACACCCCCCTGGATTCTTGATGGTAGCCGTATAAGCCTTCTTATAATGATATCTCTCTTCTTCATCAAAGGAAATATGTAAAATATTTTATGCATTCTCAACTTCACAAAATCTCATATTATCACCTTTGTTCTATAAAACGTCCGCAAACGTACGATTCTTTAAAGAGAAGCTTGCATTTGTGCTGCCGAAAAATACATCGCCTTGATCTTGCTTCCATCCTCCCTTCTCCCCTAAGACTATCGCCTCTGAAACCACACCTCCCTTGCGATTCAAACCAACATCTTCCTTTTTGGCTCTATGAAACCTTGGCAAGTTTGCATAGAGTTTCCTCCCTTCAAGAACTAAACTATCCAACTTGATAGTCAATAGTTTCACATCCTCAATTAGGGGTGTGCAAAAAAACCGGTTATTCATAACCAAATTAGTATCCAAATTGATCCACTTTTTAAAACCCAATCCAAATGTTAAAATATAAAATCGGATATCCATTTTGTTATCCAAATATAAACCGGTACCCACAATAATAATGTGGTTTAGTTATTGGATACCCAAATTTTGTTATGTATTAAATTTAGGGTTAAACCCTATTTTGCCCCCCTGCCATATGGGGCGATTCTCAAAAACAACCCTGTAAAAAAAAAAACATAGATTCCATCCCTGCCATTTGTAGATTCCCCTGTTTTGCCCCCTTGCTGGATTTGGTCAACAAAATTGATGATGTGGCACTGTTTTAATTATTTATTTATTTTAATATGACGTGGAATGCTAATATGCTGACGTGGAATTTAATTTTTTTATTTTAAATTGTTTTTAATTCCACGTAATAACCCTTTATTCCTGCCATTTGTAGATTCCCCTGTTTTGCCCCCTTGCTGGATTTGGTCAACAAAATTGATGATGTGGCACTGTTTTTTTAATTATTTATTTATTTTAATATGACGTGGAATGCTAATATGCTGACGTGGAATTTAATTTTTTTATTTTAAATTATTTTATTTATTTATTATTATTATTTTATTATTATTATTTATTTATTTTTTTTATTAAAAATAATTTGTCTCATGTAAGGTTTGAACCCAAGACCTACCCCTCACAACATTCAACATCACCTTTGCCAACTGAGCTATTTAAGTTTTCAGTAAACTAACTGCATCAATATGTATATCATACAAAGATATATTTTATTTCATAATTAATTTTCCATAAGTATTATTCAACCATATATTAAACTGAAAGTATTCTTTATATAAATAAATATAATTTTCAAATATATTATATTTAAACGTTATTTAACAAATCATATTTTAATATTTAGTATTTAAGTACTGAAAATAATAAATTGAAAATGATTGAAATATAATTTCAGTTTATTAATTAAACGAAAATATAATAAACTAAAATATTTAGATATAATACTTTTACGTTTAATATATTAAAACCAAAAGTTATAAATAAACTGAAAATAATTTAGAATAATTATAATAAAGTAATATATTTATAATAATGAACTAAATAATATATTTATAATACTACATGAGAAACATTCAGTTTTTTATATTGTAAATAAATAAATAATGTTAGCATAAACGAATTAACGTTTTTTATTAAACTGAATAATATTAGCATAAACTGAATAATATATTGTAAATAAATAATGTTTTTTAAATAAATAAATAATGTTAGCATAAACCAAATTAACGTTTTTTATATTGTAAATAAATAAATAATGTTAGCATAAACTTTGTAAATAAATAATGTTTAAAAAATATAAAAGAATTAAAGTTTTTTATTAAATATAAATATAGTATTTAACGTTTTTAACATAAACGAATACTTAACATTCAGTTTTTATTAAAAAATGTTATTGTTAGCATTCATTTTTTTTTAACATTCAATTTTTATTAAACATTTAGTTATTAATACAGTATATTAAAATATTTAGTTATAAACATAAACGAATGACTTAGTTATTAATACAGTAGTTATGTAATATATCCATTTTGATGCAACCAATTAAAGAAGGGAAACAAATGGCCTAGTGGTAAGGCCTACTACTTTCAACCAAATGGTGATGGGATCGATACCCATTGTTGACAAGTGTAAAATTATTTTACACTGTCAGTTTGTCTCTTTTCATGGTTAACCACATACTTATGATGATAAAATTTAAGTTTCTCTAATAACACATTAATAAATTCTGAATTAAAAATTTAATTTTAAACAATTATTTATTAAATTAAAATGAAACGTGTTTGCAGTATGTTTTTCACGGAAGACCAATTCTAACTCTCCTCACCTATATAATACTAAGTTGAAAATCAAAACCTGTAATACATTATGCAAACTATTCACGTCTCATAATTTTGTTTTTAAACAATTAATCATAAGGTAATTGATAACTACTGCTACATAAAAAAAATCTCCAAATAATTTATATTATCCACTGCCACTTAAACTAGCTTAAGTTATGGTAACTTAATTAAAATAAATAAAATAATTTAAGTGACAAATTAGTTTAAAAAGTTATATTAATTTAAAGTAAATAAAATTAATTTTAAATATTGAATTGGTTTTGAGAGAAACCGGTTTAAAACTATTTGTTTTAAAAATTGATTTTTTTTTGTGAGAAACCGGTTTAAAACCGAACCGATCCACATGTAAACCGGTTTTTAAAAAATAAACCGGTTTTATGAAAACGGTTTTAAGATCCAAACCAAACCATATATATGGTTCAATTTGGTTTGGTTTTTGATCCATGCACACCCCTATCCTCAACGTTGATAAAGCGCGTAGAGCCATATCTTCTCCCATGCCTATTTCTTTTTGGTGGAATCACCACTTCATCTATCTCACCCAACTCCTTGAATTCGAAGAACAAGTCCTTCGCTTTCCAGTTATTGCCAAACTTTGTGATGAAAAAAGTTGTTGAAGATCTGAACTCACCCTCCTCCGGTTTTCTTCTACCTCTCTCTCCTCCTGCCGCATCCCACTTTGCTGTCTGATACCTTCTGCCATGGCTTCCTGTCACCCTTGTCCATCCTCCTTCCCTTACAGTGTGCTGTGCTACTTGAGAAACCATAATAAGGAACCACCCTCTAACCCCTTTTTTTATAATGAATTTCATAACTTACGATTTCTACGGTCTGCAGGAAAAGTTGAACCCACAATCTTTTAAAACTGATTTATTTAAGATATTTAGGGTTAGCCCTTACTCTTCTTTGTTTGTTTAGCCCTTACAGAAAATGTCGGCATTTACAGATAGAGTACTGATACCATGTATGTATCCGGTATTGGTACGTATGCGATACTTATTCTGTACGCACTAAAGTTGTGTCAATTTTTTTAAATGGTACACTAATCAGTACATATTTAATACGACTATCCAACTTGTTAAATATTTTTAGGATGATATAATTTGAGATTTTTTTACTTGGTAATACTTAAATTATGAGTTAATTATTAAATAAATAGCTTTTTCGCCCCCTACCATATAGGCGATATTTGAAAAACCCCTGTAAAAAGAAAAATTGTATGGATTTCCCTAACATTTGAAGATTCTCTCATTTTTTTACCTTCATCGCATCCAGACAGTAAAAAAAACTGACATGGCAAGTATATTTTTACCTTCATCACATCCAGTCATGTGACTTATCATTTTATTTGTTAATTTTAATGCCACATTGGCATAGCATTTTTTATTAATTGTGAGTTAATATGAGAAAATATATTATGACTTAAAAAATTTATGGGAGGTGGGAATTGAACCCACTCCCTTCACAATTGTAATTGCAAGCTTCTCAATCATACTTGGTTTTGATGAAGACAATGTGGATATCAACTTTCATAAAGGATGTGCAAAAAGAATATCAAGTCTTAAGCAAATATACATCATTTCAAGTCTTGAAGAAATTGTGAAGATTTAAATCGAGCTAAAGCGTCAAAGGTATAAACAATACTCACTTTGATATATAATTGTTCCCAAATATATTTCCATGCATTTCATAAACATACTACAAAGTTTCATACTTTAAATTTCATTTAAAACCTTTTTTCAAAAGTAAAAACCTAAGCAAAGGTTTCAGGAACCGGTTCCTCCCTATGTGGGAACCGGGTTCTAGTTTGCAGCATATTTTCATTTATGTGTTTTACTACTAGGAATCGGGTTGTCCCTAGGTGGGAACCGGTTCCCATGTTCAAAATTTCAAATTTCTGCTTTAACGTTCAGCAGGAACCGGGTTGTCCCAGGCAGGAACCGGTTCCTACTGAACAAGTGTGTTTTTCCATTGCATGTTTTCACTCATACGAAATTATGTTTTCTTCACTTAATCATTGCATTGCTTCATGGAAAAATGACCTTTCAAAAGGGTGTTTAACACTCTATATATACTACATCTTTCATATTCATTAATCACCTTCTTCATTAACAATTCATAAACATAAAATTCTTCATCTTTCAATATCTTCAAATGTTCATCAAATCAGAATTTTCTAGTGAAACTTTTTATACACATTTTTCATTGAGAAATCATTCTAAGTTTCATGCATACATTGTGAACACTTATATTCATTTTGAGAATTGTTTACTTGAAGAAGAAGATCAATCCAATATTGATATTGCTCTCCATACTTCATCTAAAACTCTTGTATAAATTCAAAAGAATATTTTTTCCTTACTATCCAGGATTGTTGGAAGTAAGTGGTGTGTTTGAAGAGGATTGTTCTTCATTCACATTAGTGTTGCTTGATCTTAAAGGTGTTAAGAACCTCTGATCACCCTATAGGTTAGATAGTAAGCATAGGCTTGTACAATCATTCTAACTATAGTGAAATCTCTTTCATGTTTGAAAGGGGACTAGAGTACTCTCGGATTGTGAGGGGAACCAGTATATATCGTTGTGTTCTTTACCTTTCCGTACTTTACCGCTTTCATCACCATTACCAAGAAAAAGATAAGAACCATCCAAAACCTTCAAACACTTAACCAAAAAGTTAGTAAAAGCATTGTCATAAAACCAATTATTTTTGAAAACCTAATTCACCCCCCTCTTAGGCATATCTGATACTTACAACAATGAATTTTCAACATCATTTTCACTACACAAGATGTTTCAATTTGTTACATAAATACATTTAATTATTGTTATAGTATAGTATATAGTTAATAATTTTAAATTAGTTAATATTATTAATATTCTTATAGTATGTATTAATTATAGTTAATAATATTTCAGTATTAATATTATTAACTAATTTAAAACTACTAATATTTATATTTAATAATTAACGTATTAATATATACTATAAAAATTATTTATCTATAATTAACGTATTAATCTTTATAGTTAATTTGAAATTAGTTAATTTGAAATTAACGTATTAATATTTATAGTTAATAATTAACGTATTAATATATTATTAATCAAATTATTTAACTATAATTAACGTATTAATTATTTTTATAGTATATAGTTAATAAAATTAATACTGAAATATTAATATTATAAACTCTAATATATTATTATTTTCATTTACATAATCAAATATAACTATATTTGAGTTATTTAAATATTATGTTCAGTAAATTTAAGTTACTTTTTTAAATATTTAAGTTTATTAAATTTTAATTTAAATTATTTTAATTTTTAATTTTATTAAATAATAAATTTTAATCAAATTAAATTATAATAATTAAATATTAAGTTTATTAAATATTTAGTTTAATAAATATTAAGTGACACTAATAAAGTTTATTAAATAATAAAGTTTAATTAAATTAAATTACAGTAATTAAATATTAAGTTTATTAAATATTTAGTTTAATAAATATTAAGCTACAATAATAAAATTTATTAAATAATAAAGTTTAATCAAATTAAATTATAGGAATTAATATTAAGTCTATTAAATATTAAAGTTTAATCAAATTAAATTACAGTAATTTATACTATAATAATCCTTAAATTCGCTAGAATAAAATAAGTATGCTATTAGTCCAGTGGATGAGTGCATGTTTTCACATATCAACCAAAAATATAATATAAAATGATATGCCTAAGTGGCATTAAAATTAACAAATAAATAAAATAATAAGCCACATGGACCATCCCCATCATTTGAAAAAAAATAAAAAATAAAATAAATACCCGTCACGTCAGTTTTTTTGCTGACTGGATGTGATGAAGGTAAAAAATGAGAGAACCTTTAAATGTTAGGGTAATTCATGCAACTTTTTTTTTACAGGGGATTTTTCAAATATCGCCTATATGGTAGGGGGCGAAAAAGCTATTTATCCTTAAATTATTTATTCTATTTATAAATTAAAGAAAAAGTGAAATAAAAACTAATTTATGTATTGAAACTTCTTTCACACTCAAACTCACTTATGTATGTATTCATTCATTGAAAAAAATAGGTCAAGAAAGGCTGAGAATTTTGTTTTTGTTCATGCAAATATCCGTCTTCTCTCGGAGAAAGATTTATAATAAAGCAACGACAAAAATGTGAGATATTAGTGAAAATGAATGAGATCTATTTCATAAAGCTGGTATTCTTAAAGTTGCTAGTATTTTTTCTGGATGAAACTTGAACTAAAAACCGCTCTTTTTAATGATATTGAACAGAAAAATATTAATATTCAGTCATTATTTCATAATTTATTGATATGTTTTAAATATAATTTATTTATTATTTCATAATTTATTGATATTTTTAATATAATTTATTTATGTTGCGTAAGTATTAACTTTTAAAAGAAATTACTTTTTAATTTTAATATTTTTTGTTAAAATAATATAATTTTTTAAATTATTTTATAGTTATATTTTAAAAAAATCAGTATGGATATTGAATACGCACCCATAAAATGTAACATGGGTAAAAAAAAACATAAGATTCATCTTATAAGATTCTTATGCACACACATCTATCATATAAGAAAATCTAGTGTTCTGAAAATACCAAATTTACCCTGTTGGTTAACAATTCATCCACGTGGATGCCCTTATAACATCCCATTTATTTTGCTTTTTTATTCAAATACTCTTGCTGATCTTTTATTCTGCCACGTCTCCTTTTTCTTTTACTTTAATTCAAACATTCAACAACATAATATCTTTCTCTCTCTCTCTCTCTCTCGTCGTATTTCTCTCTCTCTCTCTCTCTCTCTCTCTCTCTCTCCAGCCTACGTCTTCTTTCTCTTCTGCCTATGTCTTACTCTATTTCTTTCCTTTCCTCTTCCACTTATTGCTTCTTTCTCCTCTTCTTCCTTCTCCATCTTCTTCGATTCCTCAAAGTTGTTTTCGGCTATCATCGAAGGAATACCATCGTCACGGTTTTTTGTTTGGGGTTTGGAGATATTTATGTATCTTTACATCTTTACCTATCTTTTGTTTTTGTTTGATTTTCTCATAAAGTTAGGATTTTAATTTTGTGGTTAGGGTTTTTTTGGTTGATTTGATGATTTTGGTTTATTTTTTGTTGTTTTAGGTTTAATGGCGTTGGCTTAAGTGATAAGGGGGAGATTCGCGACAGTTAGGTAAGAAAAAATGAACTTTTTATATTCTAGATATGGGTCTAATTGTTTTAAACTGTTTGGAGATTTTGTTTGGTAATGGTTTGTTTTAGTATTGTGGCATATCCGGGTTTAAACAGGTTGCCTGCAAAGTGTTCGATGAAAGTTCCAAACCAATCACTTTCTTAGCTTTTTTGTTTAGATTTGCCAAATGAAGTTTTGTTTTTGTTTTCTGGTTATTTTCAGGTGTTGAAGATGTTGGTATATCGGTGCCGCTTTTCTTTTTATGTTATCTACCGGGTGATCCTCTATAATCTAATGTTTCATTTACTCTGCTTCTGGTTTTATTTAGTCTGGTTCTATTTACTTTAGCTTCTTTTTTAACAGGAGAATTGAGTATCTCATTTACATTCTTTTGGTGTCTATTCTTCTCTCTACCTGGTTTTTTCTCTACTACAAATATAGCAAAGTTGATTAATTGAACTTCGTTTCTACTCTATTATTATTTTCGGCGACAAGTGTGGCAGTAGTCCGATTCGAAATGATTTTTGTTTGACATTTTAAATTTATGTTTTGTTACGGATTTCCAGCGACGAGTGTGGTGCGTATGCGCGTACCAACTCCTTTTTACTACTTGTGTAATATTAGTTATGCTTACTGAGATACCCTATTTTCACTTTCAGTATCATGTTACATGTTCACCGGGTACATAAATATGAAAAGCTTTGTGGTGAAGTAAAATGGACGGAGAAACCTCACGAGGTGGGATAAATTTATGTGTAGTAAAATGTTATTCAATATTTTTTGAATTGTTTGCCTAAAACAATTGTTTTTTCTGTTCTGTACTTCTCACCGTTATTTCATTTGTATGTCTTTACAACTTTTAGTATAAATGTATACGTATGAAGTTTGGTTGGAGTTGGAACTATTGTTTAGCATGCCTTTAATTGTAAAATACCTTGAAACGTTTTTCAGGTCATGTGCCCATGAATATGAAAGTCGTTAAGAAATGGCATCAACTGCTTTGGCATATGTATGCATGGAGGTGGCATACATGAGAGTGGTTTACTACAAACATTTGGTACAAATCAAACTCTGTGTGATTCGCAATCAACTCTTCAAGTAGTTTCTCAAGGTAACAAAACATAATAATGATCAAAATATTGTTTATTAACGAGACATGAAATTACTGATCAAAATATTTTTTATTAATTATACATTTAATTATTATTTTTTCACGGATAACCAAATATTTTTCTTTTAAAAAATATACATCTGAAACAAATGCACGTCTCGTACCAGAACCCGTGCGAATGCACGAGTTTGTTACTAGTTACATATAAGCGTTATATGGAGTGGCATTTTCAACTACATAAGCGTCATGGCTCATCACCTGTGCCCTTAAAAAATGTACACAATAATCATATGAGATGATTATTAGAACACACTTTAAATCTAATTATTTGAGTAATTATTTGAAAATATTAGTTATTTGAATATTTAATTTGAAAATTATAGTTAATTAAAAAAAATCAAAAATTTGGGTGTATGTATAAAAATACTCTTAGCATATGTATGAAATGAAATCATTATATTAGGTTTAATATATATTGAACTGGCTTTTTTTATATTTTTATGACGAGATGAAAACACAATTATAAAACAAACTAGTAACATACCCGTGCGGACACGGGTATACAATTGAAAGTTGTGTGCATAGATAGCTTCTACCTTCTCCATCTCCAATTGAAAGTGACTAATTTTTTAACCTAGGGAACCGCATTTTTAACAGGTCTGGTGGGTTTAGCAAACCTATGTAGTATAGTTGACCTGGGGAACCACTTTTTTAACTATTAAAAGTGATTGATTTTTGTACTCTATTACACTCCAATATACTCTCTCCGTCTTATAATAAGTGTCTTATTTGAGCTTTTCACGGTTCTTAAGAAAATGATTAGATGTGTTGATTTTAATGATAAAAGTAATATCATTTACTAAAGTACCCTTATTTATTGTAGGTAGTGGAGTTGTTGAAAAACGTGAAAGTTAATATATAGGGGTAAAGTAGTGGAAAAAAATAATAAATATTGCATTGATATTGTAAAAAGACATTTATTTTGAGACAAAGAATAAATACAAATGAGACACTTATTATGAGATGGAGGGAGTACTTTTTCTATGCTTAAAACATGAAAGATGGACAATATGGCAATTGTACCATTCCAGCTTGTCTTCTTGACAATGACATGAATTTAATGTTATAGGGACTGTTGCAGGTAAAGTAAGCTAAAACTGCTTTTCATAGAACATCACTTGAGTGCATATGGTTCGCCACTTTGAATGTTGAGTTTGTTTCATTGTGATGTATTGTTAGTGATATTAAAATCACTCCATTTAAACGAATTCATATATTTATACTTATCATTTTTTTCATTGTGATGTTGCAGCAGTTGCTTTACTTTAGCTAAGTATTCAATTAGGATTCTTGTATTTTTTTTAGTTAAAATTAAAACAACATACGGCATGAAACGAAAGTATCTCAACTGCAGTTTTTAAATACATTAAACCAAATACATTTTTAATATAGTTTATAGTGTAAACCAACTGCATATATTATTTTTAATATAGTTAAACTATCTTCAGCTTACTTTTCCAAATATTTGTGTACTTTGATAAAGGGAAAGGATTTAACTAACAGCAACAAACTACATTCTGCAAGATGTTCTTCAAGTGGTAAATATATTGTCAATAGTCACATCGAGCTTAACTTAATTGGAAACATTGCATCACAAGAAATAACTTTTGATTTGTCCTTTACACCAACTATGTCAAGAAAATCCTTTGAATCTCTTTATTTGTCTTTGTAAAACAACTTTCGATCTTGATTATGTAATCCAATTGGTCCTGACAACATTTTCTTCAAATCCCCTTCAACACAAACCAATAAAACAAACTCAAAACACAGTCAATAAAGTAACATATAAAAAATATTCTGAGTCAAAAAATTTGAATTTGAATTAAAATTCTGGTCTCCATAATCATTTAAATATATAAAAATACTTTGAAAAGATGTGAAATGATTTACTAAATGTGGCAAAAAGAACTGCAAATATTCTTAAGTTCAGCTCATGTAAATTCAACTCAGTGCCAAAAAGAACTGCAAATATAACATTTTTTAGTTTGTTAACAGAATGAGGTAGGAGTATTGAAAATCAAAACTTATAGATGGTTGGCACAAACATGTCGATATATGCAATAGTTGAAGTATGATATATAAATATTCAGATTGAGGTGTGTTAGTGAGGGTCCAAAAAGGTTAAGATTAACTATGCTAAAGTAAATTAGAAGGACTTAGATATTTCAAGATTTGTGAACAAATGAATGGAGAAAGAACTTAATTGAAGTTTCAAAGAGTTCAAGTTTGTTCAACATAAGACCAAGTATAAAAAAGTTCAAGTTTGAGTGAAGAAAACCAAAATCACTTTAACAAAATCTAACTATGTTCATACTACAAAACATGAAACTAAAAAAGAACAAAAGGAGTAAAGGTTGAATGAAGTTACTTACAACCCAATAATGGTGGTCACTTATATTTCATCCATTAGTGTACACAATGAAGCCATCTAAAGGATCTTTTCTTCTTGTTCTATCTGCAGCTAAGGGAAGTGGTGAGTTTCCATATGATTTTGGTTCTTGTTCAGGTTCGGCAACAATTGCATCATATTGAGAAAATGTTAGAGAGTTTGCATCATTCTGTTGACCTGGAAAAGAAAAGGTAAGGAAAAAATCAAAAAGTTTGTTGTGAAGCCATGTCCAAAATCACTTCCTGTTCAGTGGATGTACTATGTTAGATGAAGTTTTTAGAGCATGATAGTATATATAGCTTCAAATATATCTATGTTCAACACTTGAGCCTGCATTAATATCCAAATAAACTATCAGACTGAAGTACATTTAAATTAAAATGAATATAAACAACAGCCAGAAAAAATGCAGTTGTGCTTTCTCGGCCCCATATGGAGATTGCTGCACCAAAGGAAATTGATCTGAACAGGGTGATTGAATTGTCAATGACATATTATTGGTTGTATTATCTGTTGTCAAATGTCAAATTCAAATGCATGAGTGCCATGTTAATAATATATAGCAATTACACTAACAACCTTAAATGTATTGGACTTATCACTTTTAACAGGAACCTACAAAAGTGGTTAATATATTTAACACAAATAAATACCAATGATGGAAAGGCTTTACCGAAAGTAAGGGCTTCCAGTCTGCTTTATCTATGAAGTTTGTTCCAAACACCAGTGATTGCAATCTATGAAGTTTGTTCCAAACACCAGTGATTGCAATCTATGAAGTTAAAAAACATGAATGAGTTATCTTTTAATTTGCTTTTTCTTTATATCAATTTTCAACCCTACATCTATAATATTTTCACAAACTAAATTTGTAGAGCCAAAGATGGAGAAATTTCACAGTAGAGCCAAAGACAGCTACAAAAATGGAAGAACAATTAAATAATAAAATAGAAAAATAAAAATAAAAAATAAAAAATTGAAAAATCAGTAAGGTATGTGATGACATACCCTAAAATCAACAATAAGAAGAGATTGAAAAATCGAAACTCATGTAATTTGTTTGTTGTTGCAAGATCTGAGCGTTTTCTTCTTTCAAATACTCTGCATCACACAAAGAAACAACAAAAATGAACAAAAAACGATGCAAAATGTAAAAACGAAATCAAGTCGTTACAAACCATGATAGAAACATACCACCATGATAGAAACATACCTTATAGCTTGCAAGGGATACGATTCACAGAGATTCACGGTGGTCAGAAATAAGCAATAAGACATGTTTTTTTATGACAAACCCTAAAATTGAAAATCAAAACAAAGAGGATTAGAAGCATAATCGCGTAGAATCTGAAAGTGGTGGTTGTCGTTTGGTCCCGCGCCGCGCGGTGGAGTGACTGGTGCTTCATATTTTAATGGCCACCAGAAAGAGAAATGGCGTCGGCGGATGTGTGGTGGCTGTAAACAGGCGGTGGTTCAAGGGTTTGAAGGATTTGTACAGAAAACGGATTCAAAAGGGTTTTTTAGAGAGAGAGAGAGAGAGTGCTGCTTAGAGAGTGAGCTTCGCGAGAGAGAGTTCAGCTTAGAGAGTGAGATTCGTGAGAGAGAGAGAGAGAGAGAGAGAGAGAGAGAGAGAGAGATATCAAAAGGAAGTTTGTCAAAGTACTCTAACTTTGGGTTGCTGACAAAACAAAAAATAGGTAAAAGTGTTGAAAAATCTATTGGGTAATAGATGTGGCAAGGTGAAAAATATTGTGGAAGGTGAAATAAATCAAGGTTTATGAAAAGACAAAATTATCCTTTTTGCAGTGTCTTTTAACTTTTAAAAGGGTCTGGCCTTTTTTTAATATAATAGTGGCTACATAGTTGATTGAAGTAGATGCAAAGTACAAAAGTATTTATTTATTCACATAAAATGAAACACAACTCGGTACAAAGTACAAAGTTATTTATTTTCTTACTATATTCTCCACAACAACTACTACCACTTTACATTCTAGAAAGGTTTTGGAAGCTTAACCTCTCCCTTACGAGAAAGAGGAATGGTGAAGTTACCAACAACAGGAAGGTCAATAACAAGACCCAGATCTAACTGATAGTCAATATCCCAATCAGCTCCAATATCCTTCGCCAAACTCATCAATATACTATACGGCACCTTTACAGGCACATCCACCATTGTTGTATCCTTCGCTTTCAACGACCCTGGATCTGGTATTCTCCCTGATGCTATCTCCCTTTCACCACCAAACACAAAAACATTACCTCAAAAACATACATAAAACAAGAAACTATGAAAGGAATGAACTGAGTATTACTACTAGTACTACCTAGTGGCGCTTTTGAATGAGTAGTTGATCTCGCAAATAGGGAGTGGATGTGAATATGGATTACGAACAGCGACTTTGGCCAAGTACTCCACATTGTTCATGGTCACGCGCGTGAAGTCGACGTCGCTGAGACTTGCTTCAGGCTTGGCTACATCGCTGATTTTATCAGAGACGAAGTCCTTGGCTTTATTAATTAACTGAGACATTTTCAAATAATGTAGTAAACACACGTGACTTAGTTGAGTATGAATAAGAAGGAAGACATGGATTTTATAGTGATGGAGACTTTGTCCTTTGTGTGAAGCTTGTCATTATAAGAGGTTGCTCCTCTTGATACATGTGTTTGATATATGTCGTCGTCTTGCTTATCTCTTCTGACACGTGACGTATTGTATAGCGGCTGGAAGGATTTAGATACTACTAGGAGGAATGGAATATCAGTTACAATTAGAAGGCGGTGCCTTGGAAGTATGACTATGGAATGTACCGGTTAAATACGTATCTATCCCTAGTGTAAATCTAGTTAAAATTATTTATAGAAAAGTGTTTTGACACTTCTCTCTTTTTCTCATTTATTAGATGTTATAATCAAATTCTCTTGTGAAAAAAGTCATTTTTAAATGATATATCAACGTAATTCTGGAAGAATAGAGTTGTAAAATTCACGAAAGAAATGTTATTTTTACACCTAAGTTGAATATCATCAATTTAGGAATGAAATATGTGGTTAGAAGATAAACTCGATAAAAGTTTTGGTCGAAGATTGTGTGATCAGTTCTTACAAAATTTATCCTAATTAATTAAACAAAATGCTGGTAGATAATGCTTGTAGATGATTTAAAGTCTTATTCTGTAAAATGTATTATCTATTTTTTTTTTCTGTTTGAGCTTTGGCCCTCAATTTCAACGAGGAAAAGAAAACCTTACACGTTAATTCGCATTTCACACTTTTAAACGTTTACTTTAAATTTCAATCTCTTAAACTCAATTATGTTTTTATATTTAAGTAATTTAATGCAAATAAACTACCCATTCAAACCTTTGTTTAAAAGAATTTCATATGTAAAACAAAAATTCAATTAAGAGATAATTTTCAGTTTTAAAATTATCTTGTGTACACGTGAATTTATCTATTTACTTGGTGAGTGACACATGTAATCATGCTCCTTAATAATCATATTCCTTAAATATCCATAATATTTTCATTCTATATTTGAAACACTCATAATTGATTAAAATTAACTTTTACACGTTTAATTATTATCGAATAAAACTGATTTTGTTCAATCTCAACTCAAGTACTTATTTAGATCTAATACATATAATAATCAATGACTTATTAGGTATGGCATATCCTAGACCCTACACACAAATAAGGGAAATACATGTCCACTTAGCAAGTAGAAACTATCGCACATGTTAGAAAGGTTTTGGAAGCTTAACCTCTCCCTTACGAGAAAGAGGAATGGTGAAATTACCAACAACAGGAAGATCAATAACAAGACCTACATCCAACTGATAGTCAATATCCCAATCAGCTCCAATGTCCTTTGCCAAGCTCATCAATATATTATACGGCACCTTCACATGCACATCCACCATTGTTGTATCCTTTGCCTTCAATGACCCTGGATCTGGTATTCTCCCTGATACTATCTCCCTTTCACCAACCAACACAAAAAACATTAGGTCAAAAACATATATAGAAGAAAACCCTAGAAATGTAATGAATTGCGTAGCAGTATAGAACTACCTAGTGTCGCTTTTGAATGAGTAATTGACCTCACAGATGGGAAGAGAATGTGAGTATGGATTATGAACGGAGACTTTGGCCAAATACTCTACGCTGCTCATGGTGACGCGCTTAAATTCGACGTTGGCGACACTCGCTTCAGGCTTGGCCACGCCGTGGAATTTGTCAGATACGAAGTTCTTGACTTTGTTCACCAAGTGCGACATTTTGAAATACCTACGGATTCTTCAGCGAAAATGGACGTAACTTAGTTGAGTAAGAATAAGAAGGAAGACATGGACTTTATAGTGACGGAGCATGTGTCGTTGGTATGAAGCTTGTCACCCACAGTATCTTGACATATAGAAAGAATCTTGACTGGATTAATATTTCTCTGATTTTTTTTCTTTATTTCTTTAAATAAATTGAACTTTTTACTTAGAAATATAGACCTAAAATAAATAGTAGATTTGGTGGATTAAAATGTTTTTTATTTCTTAAAGTAAATACATAATTCTATTTGGAGAGATAAAAAGATGAATTTAATTGGTATGTACTCACAGTGTAAAACAGTTTTACACCGTTAGATATTTATTGAAATTTAATTTTTAATTTAATTAATTATAAAATAATATTTATGAATAGTTGTGATGTATATAGAATTTGGCATTAATAGTGCATAGTAATTAATCTCTAAAAATATGGCTTAAAAGCATTTTAGTTTATTTTTTTTAATATTTTAGTCATCTATTTTAAAAGAGGTCAAATTTGCTTTATTTAAGTTTTTTCTATTTATTCCTTCCCGTTCAATGCATTGATGCGTGACATGTGATGTGGTGTGGTAAAAAGATTTTAAAGGTTTGATATTAAAAGATTAAACTTTAATATTTAATTTAATTATAAAAATAAAGTTTAAATTTATTTTTATTTCTTATTTTCATTTTTTTTAATTTTGATTCTTATTTAAAATTCTATTTATTGGTCTTTCCTTTTCGTTAATTTCGTTATCTTATAGTTCCCTGTCATTCTAAGACCAAATTTCATTAATAAAGCAATATATTCGATGGTGTGTCGATGCAACATTTGTACTACTAGGAAAATATCTTATTCTCAAGTTCTCATTGTTCGCAGTGTCTTCGGCCTAAGTTATATATTTGACTATGTGTTCGACGGTGGATTCGCTGGTATCACTAAAGAATTTTGTGAACTTTGGGACTTTTCATCCCCTGGCACTAGTGCAGAAACTACTTTTTACATCGGGCGAAAAGTACTTTTTAAACAAGGGGAAAGTATAATTTCGCCTGCGAAGGCCTATGTTTACCTCATTTCATGCCATAATCCTTTCGATCATGGATGCCAAGTTGTTATCCCTTGCAACTTCATCTTGTCGAACATGTTGAATAACTTCGTCGGCATCTTGGTTTTGATTGACCATAACAACTCCCGGGGCTTTTCTCTCCTTGGGTATTTGTTGTTCGACCCTACGGGGTTCGCCCTGTTGGCCCTGGTTGACTTCGACCATATTGAGTACGATCTGTTGGGCTTGGGTAATTGACGGGTCCTCCTCTAAGACCACTCATTGGGTTTCTAGCATTTATTCTCGACGAGTTGGCGAGTTGGCGAGTTTGCGCTTGAGGAGCACCAAAGAAGTTTGTAATTTGCGTCATCTGCTCTACCAATTGTTGATTAGTTTGGGTTGTATTTTGGATCAAAGGATTGAATATTGTACCCATGTGTTAGGTAAGCATATGAACCATATCATGGTTGCTTTCGTCCATTTGATGTCTTAAAACTGCCGCAAAATTGGTTATAACAGTTGGCAACTGGTCAGAAAATCCCACCCCTGTGGTTGGGTGTTTCGACCCAAATTGTTAACAGTCGATTCCAACCCTTGTAATGGCTCCTAGTCGCCATTGGATCAGCAAATGTTAACGTACTATTATTTAAAGTTGCCATTATGAAAGCTGGCATGCCATATGGATGTTCACCATTCATTGGCATTATAAATTCCGGCGCAAAAGGCCTAAAATTACTAATCCCCACTAGCCTCAGGGTTACTGGTTGTCCTTGCGTTCGAACGGGGGACAGTATTGGTCCACTTTGAGCATTCGACGGTATGGTCGTTGTACTAATTATGGAGGGAATTGCTTCAGTCACAGTCGATGTGGTCGTGTTTTCACTTGTCGAATGGGGAGGTTGTTCTACATCGCTATTTGGTGGACTAACCATCATTCTAACGTACTTCCTTTTTGGTATTGGTTCATTATTTCTGGCTACCTTACCACTTCCCAATCTCATGCAAAAAAGTTTGAGAGGAAGTTATATGCAGAACTAAAAAAAACAAGGTCTTAAAACAAACCAAAACTAAACACAAAGGATCCCGCTGGACGTGCCAAATTGTTTATGTAACGCCCCGAATTTAATTAATTATTTAATAAAATTAATCAATAATTTATTCGTTGGAATTAGTCGAAGTCGGAATTTATCGGTATTATTCTAAAGGCGTGATTGGATTAATATGTTGATTTGAGCAGTTAAGTTATGGTCAGATTAGTCGGAGAAATACAACTGTGAGTTGGTATTATTTGCGTTATGGATCGATTGTAGTTGTGGAATATTATTGGAAATAATATTCGTTATGTTATGTGATTATTTATTTATATGTGTTATTTGGCTTAATTGAGTAATTAGAGGAATATTATGAATTGGGCCTAATTGGAAGAAATATAACACAATGGATGGGTTATGGGTTAAGCCCATTAGTGAGATAGTAAGGTTAGGATTTTAGAGATTTAGTCTCATAACTTATTTTGGAGAAAGAAGGGAAAAAAGAGGAAAGTTATGGCATGAAGAGGAAGGACTCCATTGAAGAAGGTGAAGCTTTTGCTAAGGTAAGGGTGGGGTTCTTACTCTATAAGGGTTGGCATGATGATGGGTATGGTAGAGATTAGACTTCATAATTGAATATCCATGTTTGTGTGAGAATTGCAATCTTGATGTTGTTGATGAATGAGTTGTGGAGCATTTGGTGGAATTGATAGAGGTTTATATGATGGGGTTTTGATTGTATGTTGTTATCCATGATTGTGTGAAAATTGAATTTGAAGTTGTTAGGGTTCATACTAGATTTCTATGAAATTGTGATTCTAAGTATGTTGGATGATGTTTGTATGTGAACCCATGGTTAGGAACATGTTTAGGAACCATATATGTGTGCTAAATTGATGTTAATTGATGTATAAATTGTATGAGGGTTAGTGGTTGTTGTATGAGGAGATTGGGGAAGGAAAATGGTGATTTTTGGGTTTTTACGCAGCATGAGTCGACTTGAAGAAAGTTTGCGTTGACCTGAAGACCAGCATGATTCGACTCATGGGTCGACCTGAGCAAACCCGAAGGGGATAAACTCATATATGCGTCGACCTGAGAAATGTTTGCGTCGACCTGAGCAGCATCCAATTTTTGACAAATTTTTTGTAAAGGCCATAACTTGAGTTTCCGGATTCCGATTGATGCACCGTTCGAAGCGTTGGAAAGATAACGCAATGAACTATACCATGATGCAATAAAATTATTCATAGGATATAGTCTCCTATTACGTTTATTGGTATTAAGTGATGAACTATGTTGTGTTAACATATGAAGTATGCTCTTTGCTATGAACTGACATAACCATGTTGTAGTATAACTTGATGTATGTTTTTCTTATGAAGATACAATGCTATTGAGCTGGTGATATGTACTTTCCTTATGATGAGATAATTATGTATGGTGATGAAATAATAAATGAGTATGCTTTTAATTAAGAAGTTGAACTAATCATGTTATATCATCACTTGAATTGTGTAAAGAGATGTTTGTTGTAACATGATGAATTTGTTGTTGTTGTAACATGATGGATTTGTTGTTGTTATTGTAATATGATGGATTTGTTGCTGTTGTAATATGTTGAATTGTTGTTGTTGCTGTAACATGATGAATTTGTCGTTGTTGTCGTAGACCCAATGGTCAATGTTGATAAGTTGTATTGTGATGTATTGGGAAGTGAATTAATGTTGTATAATGATATGATCTAAAGACGTAGTTGAGACGTAATGAATTACTAAGATAGTAATGATAAGTTCATTGCCATAGAACCTTGGCATTGAGTTGGTTTGTTTGAGATGATGCATGACGTGTTGCTTAAGTTGTTTGTGTTGCTTATGTTGCTTCAGTTGATTATATCGTTCAAGTTGATTATGTCATTTAAGTTGATTAAGTGGTTTAAGTTGTGTTTGTGGATGTGCATCATTGAGTCGCATCCATTGCATTGTTTGAGACGGCCCTTGTGACAAATGTTTGAGATGGCCCTTGTGGCAAATGTTTGAGACGGTCCTTGTGGCAAATGTTTGAGACGGCCCAATGGTAAACTATTTGAGACGGGAGTTTACTCCAATGGTACCACATGCATGTTCATAAATTTGAGTCGCATTTGAATTGCATTTGAATTGTGCTTGGTTTGTTGTGACGTGATGATGAGATGGTTGTTGTGACGTATTTGATATCATACTTGTAAATTTGAATATGTTGTGCTAATTGACTAATGACATTGTTGCCGTTTTGAAAGTTATATTATACTAATAAGTTGTTTTGTGATGAAAGTTGTTGTAAGATGTTATGATGAGAAGTGGTGAAATTATGTATGATATATATATATATATATATATATATATATATATATATATATATATATATATATATATATATATATATATATATATATATATATATATATATATATATATATATATATATATATATATATATATATATCCTATATTATTTATCATGCATTCCTTTATATTGTAAGATATCTCACCCCTTTGTTGATATTTCCCCTACCATGGGAAATGGGCAGGTATTCAAGATTAGTTGTGGATGTTCGAAGTGACTTTATGAAGTTTTTATGTTGCTTTATGGCAAGTCGAGTTGGTGTTTATTGCTCTCATACGTAGAAACCGGGGGGATTAGTCGTTGTTATTTAATTGTTGTATTCAATGATGACATTTGTTTTAAGTTGAATTGAAAATATGTATATAAGTTGAAATTGGAAGTTGTTGGATAAAGTTTTGTTTTCGAATGCTATGTATCTTTATTAAATGCAATATAAGTATGTTTGTTTGGTTAAGTCGAAATGTGGCATCCCATCGCTTGATGAATATTTTTTTTGAATGCACTCTGATTTTCGCTTTTAATTGCGGGGTAGAATTGGGGTGTTACAGTTTACCTTGAATTTTGGTAAACAACTGCTAGTCTTTCAGAATTGATACTTTGATGGCTTATAGAATCGACTAGATTGATCATATGACATAAGTGTATAGTTTGTTTTTAGGTTTTCCTATTAGTAAGTTCTTCAATGTTGAAGATCAATTTAGCAGTAGTGCAAAGAAATTAATGCAAAAAAGACTTGAAAATGAAATGCAATCAAGATAAGGTAACTTCGACTTGTAAGAAAAAGGTAACTTCGACTGAAACTTAAATTGAAACAAAAATGACTTAAATGTAAATGAATTAACGTTGAAATAAAAGATGGTGTTTTCATAAGTACATTTCTCAGAAACTCTTTCTCAACAACATTTAGATACTTTGAATGATCGAGTTTGGTACAATATTGAAACCACATAAATCTAATGTTAAGACCCCTATTTATATTACTTCGATAGTAACGGTAATGAACGATCTCTTCTCCGGAGGATGAGACATCCTCGTCTGCATGTGCTTTTTCTCTCCTAGGTCTCCATGCATCTTTCTAAAGAATAGATAAGGCCAATATATAGTTATCAACCAATTTCGAGTTTATCTTTGTCGTATTTCAAGTTCATACCACTTCAAAAACCTTCTAAGTTTTGGTGTAGTATTATTTTTCCAGTATAACAGCCTTTTCGATAGAGCTTAGTCATTACACAATAACTCAATTAATTACTATCATATACTACTATAGCACGCTTCAATGCAGCTAGCACGGTTTTGAAATACCTCAAAACATGTCGAGGCATTATGTTTCATAGAAACTCAGTCATTCAATTAAATGGTTATTCTAATGTTGGTTGGGTAGGATGTTTAGATATAAGGAAATCCATCTCATGGCAGTGTTTCCTCCTAAGCAACTCACTAATATCAATTGCACATTGTAGCCAATCCAACTTGTTATAAAAGAATCAAGCATTTAGAAACTAATTGTCATTTTGTGAAAGAAAAACAACAAGTTATAGAAATCATGAAATTATTGCATGTCTCATCTAAATATCAATTGGCGAGCCCCACGACCACAAGGTTAAGAGCCTTGCGCTCTACCAACTGAGCTAGACGGGCTTATATATTTTTGAATATTTGCAAATAAATTACATTAAGACATTTTTATTGTGTTGTGATAACTAAAGTGCATTGCACATTAGAAAAATAAGTGACGGGAATCATGAAATTATTGCATGTGTTATTCAAATATCACTCGGCTATTACTAAGTTAAAGATGTTTGTTTGTTTGAAACAATCACCCTAAGTATTGTTGTTTGTTTGTTCAAAAGAACACTATGGTTGTTTTAACTTCATTTGTTTGTCCAAATAAAATTATTAAATATGAAATAAATATTTACATAAAAAATTATATTGATAAATATAAAATATAAAAGAATGGAGAGAGATTGAGAAGGAGAAATAATTAAAATAGTTGAAATATATTTTAACCAATATTGCAAACTAATTGTATAATAAATATATTTTTTGAGATGTTTTAATTAATCTTTATTGGAACCAACTTTTCTTTTCAGATGTAGAAATATTTAATATTGATAATAATTTTGCAAGCAACTTTTGAAATTTATCCAATCACCAACGATTATTAACATCAATAAACACATTATTGCTTCTAATTTGCTGCAATATCTACTCGATTTATGTTCATTTGGGTGTCATGGATTTGCAACCAACCCACATGAAAACCAGTTTAAAATTAAAATTGATTTGTAACCAGTTTAGATCTGATTGTGACTATCAAACAAGTTTAAAGTATACTAGTGCGCATATCCGTGCGTTGCACGGAGTAAAATTTCGAATGTTACAAAAAATTTATACACTTTATATCTTTAAAAAATATATTATTGTTATAAAAAAATTATTTCAATTATAGAAAAAAAATTTATAAAAATTTTTTATGTTTAATTTATAGTTATGTATCAATTAATTATTGTTATAAAAATAAAAAGTTTAAATTAATAATGCATAGCAATAGTATAATATAACCACGGTTTCAGTATTTCCTTCCACTTTTTTTCCTATACAATGATTTTCATCAACTATTTACCAAGTTAAATTAAAAAATTGTGAGATATATAATTGACATCCATAGTGTCTTTTGAAATGGTATCAATTATATTTTTTACCTATAAACATGGTGGGGTCCTAGAGTGAGTGGGAAAAAACTATAAAACTAAAAAAGTATGTGTTTTGGACTAGGTTAAGATTCGGCCCAATCTACTTTCGGCCCACTTAACCTTGGGGATCCAAACTATCTCATGGTCCAGGAAGAGCAAAGACTACTCGTCTACTCTTTGCCCGGCATAATGCTCCCCGCGAGCTGCCTGGCGCCCGGCTCAAGTGCTCCCCGCGAGCATCCTCTCACCGAGGACCCTACTCCTCGTAGGGCTCCTTCATATCTAACCCCCCGAATAATACGGAGTCCACGTGGTCCCTAAAAGACCGCGTCTCCCTTAAACTTCAGAATGGTTAACCAGGAGAGAGGGCACTCACGCACCTCCGATATTTTCGCCCAGGAAACCTGGCAGTCTCCTTGTTGGGCCTGGAAATCCAGCCCAGTAGCGAGATCATGGCTCAGCGCTGGGGCTATAAATACCCTCTTTCACTAGAGGGTCGGGTATTCAATCTATTCTAACCTTTAGCTCGTACTTGCACTCCTTTGCTCGTCTTCTTACTTTGGCACTGGAGTACCTTGCAGGTACCCCCCCCCCCCTTTCACTCCACAAAGATCCAACTTCCGAGCAGGCCTTGACGATCCTTCTGATCAGGTACGATCAGTAGCGCCGTCTGTGGGAAACAAGCTTCCCCGTCTTTAACAAACAAAGATCAAAGCTAATTCATCCTGCGATCATCATGGCCGGCAACAACAACACCAACCAAACTCCTGATCCTTTATATCTCGATCCCCTCATTCACGCTGCCACAGCCGACGGGCAGAATCGACACCGGCGAGAAGGACAACAGCCCACAGCTGACGGGCAGGGGAGAACAAGGCACGAAATCTCCTAACCTCCCAGGAACGAGCAAGCTCAAATCCAAAACAACAGGAACGAGCAAGCTCGAAACAACGGAAACGAGCAAGCTCAAAACAATAGGAACGAGATGTCTCAAATCCAGAACAACGAAGCTGACTCCAGGGACGGGCAACCCGCCTCCTCCTTCACTCATACCTCCCAGAGGAGAGGAACCCGATACGAGGACGACCAAGAGCAAGTCGACATCCCCGAGGATGCCAACCCTACAGCTATCAACTTACTTGCGGCCCTCAAAAAGACCAACCGCCTCATCCAGCAACAAAGTGAGCGGATTGACAGGCTAGAAAGGAAGCGACGATCACGATCTCCCCCGCGGAGGCACTATCGATCGCGTTACTCCTCGTCCTCACGCTCCCCACCAAGGAGGTATCGCCGATGTTCACCATCTTTTTCGCGCTCTCCGCCCAAAAGGTACCGTCGTCAAAGGTCCTACTCCCGCTCCCCTCGGCTGAAGAGCAGGAGGAACCAGAAACCTGAGGAGGCAGAGACGGGAAGCCCCTCCCCCGAACAAGATTATCAGGGCCCACTAAGACTGTGGTGAAAGCCCGCGAGCGTTCCCCTCCTGAGGACAATCGCAAAGCTTCTAGAAAACCACAAACAAAACCTCGGCGAAAACACAGCAACCGTGGAAGGCACTCAACCTCCCCCGGACCAAGCGACGAGGAAGACTTCCGCAGCTCTCTGTCAGAGGAAATCCGGCGAGCCCGCCTGCCCCGGGGAGTGGAGAAACCCCCAACCCTGGACCTTTACGACGGGACCACAGACCCTGACGATCATATTAGGAGCATCGAAGCCGTCATGGACTATCACGTGGTCCAAGGATCCATCAAATGTCGGATCTTTCCGACCACACTCAGAAAGGGAGCGATGACCTGGTACAGGAATCTTCCTCCTAACTCCATCCACTCCTGGGCAGAACTCAATAAGCTCTTCTCCAACCACTTCGCGGCCTCTCGCCGACAACCGAAATCCGAAGCGACCCTCGAAGCTGTCATCTAGGGTACCGACGAGCCTCTTTGGGAATATCTCGACAGGTTCAACAAAGAGGCCGTCCAGGTGCAGACAACCGACCATATGAAAAGATACCTCCTCGAACGAGGACTCCTCCCAGAGAGCGACTTCAAGAAGGCCATCAAAATTGAGAAGATGCGCACCATGGACGCCCTCCTCCTCAAAGCCCAAGCTTACATTGCTTTCGAAGAAGGCAAAGCAGCTGTGAAGAAAGCCTCAAGAGGCAACGACACTGCCCGCAGCTCGAGCCAAGACTGCTCTCTTTCGCGTCGGGGCCACGAAAAAGAAAAGATGACAGGCCCCGCGACACGAAGGAACACAGGGGACCATCTGGTCGTTTCAATGACTACACCCCCCTGAACGTCTCACGCGAGCGTATTCTATCCGAATGCAAGAGCACCGAGTTCAAAAACTCCAACGTTAAGCCCCCGAGGCCAAATCCGACCATGCCAGGGACTGACAAATCCAAATACTGCAAGTATCACAAAAGTCACGGGCATCTGACCGACGAATGCATATACCTCAAAGATGCCATCGAGACTCTGATTAAGGAAGGCCGCCTGTCTAAATACACGAAGAAGGGAGAATCTTCCCGGAGAGAAGGGCCAAGGAACTCTGACAACGACAATTCACCAGATAGCCGATCATTGCAGGTTGCTCTGTCCTTCACCCGACCAGAGGACTTCATATCTTCAATTGGAGTGACCTCCGTTGTTAGCACATGGGAAGGATTCCCGACCGCAATGGTCATCTCCAACGGCGGGGATCCAGGTTCTCTCACGATCATCTCAGTAAAAAGAAAGTTTGACGAGCTGATCAGCGCCAATTCAGATCTCGGCCCGACCCTCCAGAAGTTCAGAGGAAAATTAGACCCAATCACCTTCTATCTCGAAGAGCTCCCCGGCGGAGCCCGAAATGCCACGACCCCCTTGCTCGTTCGAGCAAGGATGGCTAATTTTGATGTCCGTCGGATCCTCATCGACGAGGGAAGCTCGGTCGACATCATGTACTCCCATCTTTTTCAGACCCTCAAGCTGGACGACTCCCATCTTACTCCATACGTAGGTTCCGACCTCCAGGGCTTCAACGGGACTACCACCAAACCCTGGGGTTACGTCGAACTGATCGTCACTTTCGGGGAAGGAGAAGCTTCCAGGCAAGTTAAAACACGATTCCTGGTGATCGACTGTAAGACCCTCTACAACTGCATCATCGGACGACCCACTCTAGCCGAACTTACGGCCGTCCCCTCAACCGTGCACCTCAAGATAAAGTTCTATACAAAAAGGGGACGAGTGCCCACCATCAACGCCGACATCGAAGCGGCCAGAAGGATATTCGGCGCATCGATGAAAGGATTACAGTTGATCGCCCCTCCTTCCAGCTCCAACAAGAAGCCAAGAGCCGAAGATAAGCCAGCTCAAGAAGACCTTCAGCAACCGACCAACATCAGCTCAGTTGACCTCGACGCCCGTTTTACGAAAGAAGAACTGAATAACGACGAAGAACCACAATCGAGGACAACCCACCCCGTCCGACCAATCCCGGACGGCGACTTTGAGCTCGTCCCGCTGGGCGACAACCCTGACAAGGCGGTGAAGATCGGCAAAGACATCCCAGATCTGCCGAGGAAACAACTCATGGCTTGCATTTGAGCCAACGCCGACTTGTTCGCTTGGATCGCAGCTGAAATGCCCGGACTCGACCCTGAGGTCGCCTGCCACCATCTCTCCATCGATCCATCCGCGAAGGCAGTAGTTCAACGTAGGCGTCGGCAGTCTCCCGAGAAAGCGGAGGCTGCCGAGAAAGCTGTAAAAGACCTCCTAGAGGCAAATTTTATTTCCGAGGCCAAGTATTCAACTTGGCTCTCAAACGTTGTACTAGTTAAAAAATCTAATGGAAAATGGAGAATGTGCGTTGATTATACTGATGTTAACCGGGCTTGTCTCAAAGATGCTTACCTTGTGCCTAACATTGACAGGCTGGTCGACAACTCGGTCGGTTATAAATTGTTGTCTTTTATGGATGCTTATTCAGGTTACAACCAAATCCCCATGGCGAGATGCGACAAGCAGTGCACGGCATTCATGACCGAGTCGGGCAACTATTACTACAATGTAATGCCCTTCGGACTCAAGAACGCCGGAGCCACTTACCAGCGGATGATGAACAAGGTATTCCGAGGAGAAATCGGTGACACCCTCGAGGTATACATGGACGACATGATCGTCAAATCCCGAGAGGACACCGACCACACCACGCATCTCGAACGAGTATTCAAGCAGGCCAGGTCCTGCAAGATGCATTTCACCCCAGAGAAATGCACCTTCGGCGTCCGGACAGGAAAGTTCCTCGGTTTCTACTTGACCGAAAGAGGAATAGAAGCCAACCCGGAAAAATGCCGAGCATTCTCGG